>NC_136712.1:14904405-15069405 GCF_947650265.1 Symphodus melops
GGTCAAAGCACTGCAGCGTCACTGATCTCTTCTCTGAACTCCGCTCCTGACAGCATTTGTACTTCTGCTCCACCTGCAGGTCACCATGTAACACAACCCTGATGCAGTGAACCGAGGGGCAAGGAGGAGGAGTGGCAAAGAAAAGAAATGAGGAAGAGGTGTGTTAGTCTCCAAATTCACATGACTTAAGAGAAAAATACATCATTTTGTTCATTCCCCACAATGAATAATCAAAAATTCTAAAAGTGTTGGCTGGATCCATACTTAAGAAGCATGTATATTTTGTTTTACCTTGGCTGAGAAACACATTGGCCTTGACACACAGACATCTGAATGATGGTGGTGCAGTTGTCTATGGTAATGTTGATACTGGTCAGCTTTGGAGAACAGCTCTGATTACCTGAAGACAGAGAAAATAAATACTAGAGACAGCTTCATGAGCATGAGAAAATAGCCTACTACAACATCCTAAGATATTTGCCCATTTATTTGAGTTCTGATTGCAGGAGTTGATCTCTATTTTCTGAGCTAACATCTGTAAATGAATCTAAATTGAAACTGTGTATAACTTAAAGGACAATGTAAAAAAAACCCTCCTTTGCCACTGACTTTGCCTGAAGCATTGAAAAGTATTTTAGGGGGACGCCTGGGGTAGCCAAAAACATTTTAAGGGGGGCCCATGCCACCCCTCTGGACACACACCTGTGTTTACATCAGTCAGAAGAGATGATTCTCAAACCGATTTTGAAAATGTTACATTTGATGCATAAAACTTAAAGGTCAAAATAATACAAACTATAAAAATATAGTTCAATTAACTCACATGTAACGCAGCACTGTTGATCGTCCCCAATTCGGTTCTCCTGGTGAATAAATTGCAAATTTAAAGATACATTTTTCAGACTCTTTACAAATTCAACTGTAGCTTACTTCAAGTGTATCAGCATCGAAACAAGTAAGAATGTTACATCTGTAATCTTAGCTTGATGTAGGAAAAGTAATGTCTTTCAATACAGAATAAAAGGAAAAGCTTTTCTGTGTCCATTCAGAAGTAAGAGAAAAGGTAGCACCCGAGGGAGCATACATATGTTTTTATTATGAAACATATTTACTAGCAAGAATAGCTGTATTTCAAGAAACATTATTGAATAATAAGCTTTGTTAAATGTCACAGTTATTAGATATTGGAAAAGAGAATGTGCCGTTCATTACCTCCTGGCAGTTGTCAGTGGGACAGACTTTAGTCTCAGTCTGAATACCATCTTTGCGACAAGCAAATGACGTGCAGGGATGGGCAGTATCCTTCCACCTGTCTCCCACCTGCACAACAAAAGAAAAGTATCATTTTATTTTCTCTCAGTTGAAGGTAATTTTCTTCAGTTGTGTAAAATAGGGTTGAAGCAACATACCTTGTAAGTTGTTCCATTATATATGCAAGTCTTCTCAACTGAAAAACAACACAAGTTATGAATCCTGAAATACTTAAGGAAAGAAAAATGTACTGTATATATTTTCCCCATAACAATAGGAAGTACCAGTGCTTACCACAAGTTGGTTCACCACAGCAAGAGGTGTTAAACAATTCAGCATCTGGGCCACACGTAGGAGGCGGCCCAAAAGGTTTTCGGGAACAGTCCTCTTTTTTAGTCTGGTTGTTACATGTACACAGGTGACAGCTGGACTCCCACATCTCACCAGGCTAATGGGTAAAAAACAAATAAAAAAATGCAACACAGGGCTGACTAATGTCAGACATATGAGATTAATGCTGATGTAAAGTCTTGCTAAAATAATAATTTCATATAAGTTAGACACAGCTACCTACCAGTCTGGGCTCCCCGAGTGGTCCTTTACAATCTAATGGAGAAGTAAAAAGACATAAGAATGCACTTGTACTGTAATAAGAAGGCAGAACAAAAAATAACTAAAGATAAATATCCAGATATTATAGTAAAAAAGAAAGTTTGTCCCATTGCAAACTAATTTACTCACAGGGGCACTCAGACACACAAACGTTTGAGTGGTTTCCGATCCTCATCAAACCACTGGGACAAAAACATCCTGTACTGTTGTTCTCAAGGGATGCTCCTGTTTGTTGCTTTCTGTCAAAGCAGAAGACAGAAATTGTTGAAATCTTTCAGTAGAAATCTTTAGGATTTAATAGACTGAGAACCAAAAGTCACAAAAAGTATGTGGATTTTATTTGGCATACTGAACGAACCCTTCATAGCAGAAGTCATCCAGCTTGTTGTGACACTCTCTGAAAACCAGTCCTTCCTCACATGTCCAATCTGAAATACAAACAAGAGCATTATTACATCAGCTGAAGAAGGAGTTTACCAGACAAATGTATAACTGCAGTACAGTTGGGTCCCAGCAGAATGTAAAAAAATTAAATACAAACACAATTCCAGCAGAATATTACAACGGGTTAATACCACAGGTTCCATTAGTCAGTCTCCTCCAGTCGATACAGAAACCAATACTCTTGCATTCCTCAGCAGCTTGCTCTAGTGAAGAGCAAGGACCAGTTCTGCACGAATCAAACTCACAATTCTTCTTTTGAACACTGAGATTCACAAACTTGCTGCAGTTTGAAAAGTCTCTGAGGAAACAGAATAGTTTCAATTATTGGCAAGAGAATACCATCCCCCCCCCTACTTAAGAAGGTATTTGTGCTTCAATTTCAAACCAAATTCCCTGAGTGTATATGCGTGTGGAGCTTACGGGTGGTTTAGCAGTTCACATAGTAGTCCTGCAGGGCACGAGGTGGTGTGAGTAGTGGTATAGGGTGTGACAGTGGGTGCAACAGTAGTCAAATGACAAGGCACGTCCCTTGGTGCAGAAAAACAGGCTGGCTTCTGTGGATCATCATACACCCAGTCATATGATGTCTTTTCACAGCAGCTGTCATCTTCAATCAGCCCTCCTTTACGAATACAGTTACCACCACCACAAACACCTGGAATGAAAATGGAGAGGTGAGTTCAGTAATTCAAGAATTCAGTGAAGGCTGATATAAGTTTCAATACTTTTATACTTTTGTTACCGGGGGTATACAAGCTCAAGTCCATTTACCACTAACATCTGCCATGGGATAGTGTATCAGAAGTACTAATACAACACCTTTCCAGTCCTCAGCTGATTTAGTACATTTTCAAGGCTCTATTGCATAAATCAACAGTTGGGATTTTGCTCTGTCCTCTGTTGGCATAAAAAGCTAATTTTTTGCCAAATTGTGAATAGTGTTTGTTTGGGATTGTTGTCTTGCCCTCTAGTGGTCAGAAATCTGTAAATGCAGCTTTAAGTTAACATACTCTTTGGTTAAGCAAGAAGTGACTAGTCTTCTCGAATCTATAACATTTTTAAGTTTTTGGTACAATTAAATAATCTCCAATCCAACAAACAAAGACACATACTTAATGAGTACACAGTATGACGTTAACACATTAATGGATCAAAGCTTCCAATTGGTTACCCACCACATTGTCCCTGGGTGTTGTTGAGGAAGTGCTCCATGGCCAGATTGATTACCAGGTTATAAGACGGACTGAGTTGGACATAAGAACGGATCTCTGGGAGGTAGATGGACACTATGTATCCTGTGACTTCAAACCTCCACCCATGCTCCTCGTATGGCGGCTCTATGGTCTTGTTGTTCAGAGTAGCCTATGCCAGATTAGACCAGTTAAAACATCATTAGTTTCGAAAATGTAAGCTTGTAGGCATTGTTTTGGCAGCAAAATAACTCACATAAGCAATTTGAATCAAATTACTAATATTATAACTGAAATCAAATAAAAGTAAATTTCCTATAAAAGAATGAAAATATATAGTTGTCCTACCTGTACTGATTGCAAAGGTGGATTGAGCTTTAGTGTAGCTGTATTGTTCTGATATTTCAGGATGATTCCCTTAACACAAGAGCCTTTGAGCCCCGGAATACAGAAGAAGTTGTCCACAGCAATTGTAAGATTATGACGTGGTGAGCGCTCCTCTACCAAAATGTAGGAGCAGTCATCCAGGAAATCAAAATGTACTCCTTGGAAAGTGATGTAGTGGGGGTCACCATATAAATCACAGCGACCTTACAATAGCAGGTAAGAGAAGGAACAGATAGATATGAAAATATAAATGTTAATGTAATTGTGATACGTTTTTTGTTAAATATTATGACATAATCCCAAGAAAACTAAATTTACAACATTCCCATCATTCAAAACTAAACTCTGAAAGCAATTAGCGTGCTAAAACAATCAATAAAGGTGATGCTGGACATCTTTGTCATTGTTAACATTTGTACATGCAATTAGCTCCTTGTTCAAAGCTAATAGTTCAGGTTGACACAAAGATATTAATAGTTGCGTTTGATATAAAGCGAATTATAAAACATAAAGAATGAAATGTGAAAGGAATACACAAGACTGAACAAGAGCAGTGCCAGAGGCAGTCAAGGATCTACTTACAGTCACACTTCCAAGTTTCACAGCATCCATCCGAGACTTTTGTGAGCTGTTGTCTTGGGCATTGGGGAATTGTCAGTTCTGGGCAAAACACTGGAGTCATCTTTATTGTCCCATTTTCACAGACCTTAGTGAAACAGTCTTCTGTCCACATGTCATTGCAAAACCAGCTTATTTTCCTCTTCAGGTCTTTACACTCACACACTAGTTTGATAAACACAAAATAAATCAAGGAGCAAGGACAGTGGTTGTATTACAGAACCAAAACATGATTCCGTTAATTCATTGAAATTCAAAATAACTATATAAAATAAATATAGTAAACGTGTAATGAATACATGGGGTTGTCCTATTTAAAAAAACAACTCAGAGATTTGAAACTACTCTCTCCTTATCTGTTGGAGCTGGGGTGTGGGTTTTTTTTTTACCGTCAATAGTTGTAGAAGACGCAGTTGTTTCAGGAGTAGTTGACATTGTAGAAGGCACAAATGTTTCAGCAGTCATTGATGTTGTTGTAGAAGGCACAGTTGTTTCAGCAGTAGTAAATGTTGTTGTAGAAGGCACAGATGTTTCAGCAGTAGTTGACGTTGTAGAAGGCACAGATGTTTCAGCAGTAGTGAATGTTGTTGTAGAAGGCACAGATGTTTCAGCAGTCATTGATGTTGTTGTAGAAGGCACAGTTGTTTCAGCAGTAGTGAATGTTGTAGAAGGCACAGATGTTTCAGCAGTAGTGAATGTTGTTGTAGAAGGCACAGATGTTTCAGCAGTAGTTGACGTTGTAGAAGGCACAGATGTTTCAGCAGTAGTGAATGTTGTTGTAGAAGGCACAGATGTTTCAGCAGTAGTTGACGTTGTAGAAGGCACAGATGTTTCAGCAGTAGTGAATGTTGTTGTTGAAGGCACAGATGTTTCAGCAGTAGTTGACGTTGTAGAAGACACAGATGTTTCAGCAGTAGTGAATGTTGTTGTAGAAGGCACAGATGTTTCAGCAGTCATTGATGTTGTTGTAGAAGGCCCAGATGTTTCAGCAGTGGTTGACGTTGTAGAAGGCACAGTTGTTTCAGCAGTAGTGAATGTTGTTGAAGGCACAGATGTTTCAGCAGTAGTGAATGTTGTTGAAGGCACAGATGTTTCAGCAGTAGTGAATGTTGTTGTAGAAGGCCCAGATGTTTCAGCAGTAGTGAATGTTGTTGTAGAAGGCACAGATGTTTCAGCAGTAGTGAATGTTGTTGTAGAAGGCCCAGATGTTTCAGCAGTGGTTGACGTTGTAGAAGGCACAGTTGTTTCAGCAGTAGTGAATGTTGTTGAAGGCACAGATGTTTCAGCAGTAGTTGACGTTGTAGAAGGCACAGATGTTTCAGCAGTAGTTTGTGGTGGTGTTGTTGTTGTTGTTGTTGTAGAAGGCACAGTTGTTTCAGCAGTAGTGAATGTTGTTGTAGAAGGCACAGATGTTTCAGCAGTAGTGAATGTTGTTGTAGAAGGCACAGATGTTTCAGCAGTAGTGAATGTTGTTGTAGAAGGCACAGATGTTTCAGCAGTAGTGAATGTTGTTGTAGAAGGCACAGATGTTTCAGCAGTAGTGAATGTTGTTGTAGAAGGCCCAGATGTTTCAGCAGTGGTTGACGTTGTAGAAGGCACAGTTGTTTCAGCAGTAGTGAATGTTGTTGAAGGCACAGATGTTTCAGCAGTAGTGAATGTTGTAGAAGGCACAGATGTTTCAGCAGTAGTTTGTGGTGTTGTTGTTGTTGTTGGTATTGTAGAAGGCACAGTTGTGTCAGCAGTAGTTGATGTTGTAGAAGGCACAGATGTTTCAGCAGTAGTTGATGTTGTAGAAGGCACAGTTGTTTCAGCAGTAGTTGATGTTGTAGAAGGCACAGTTGTTTCAGCAGTAGTTGATGTTGTAGAAGGCACAGTTGTTTCAGCAGTAGTTGATGTTGTAGAAGGCACAGTTGTTTCAGCAGAAGTTGATGTTGTAGAAGGCACAGTTTTTTCAGCAGTAGTTTGTGGTGTTGTTGTTGTTGTTGTTGTTGTTGGTGTTGGTGTTGTAGAAGGCACAGTTGTTTCAGCAGTAGTTAGTGGTGTTGTTGTTGTTGTTGGTGTTGGTGTTGTAGAAGGCACAGTTTTTTCAGCAGTAGTTTGTGGTGTTGTTGTTGTTGTTGGTGGTGTTGGTGTTGTAGAAGGCACAGTTGTTTCAGCAGTAGTTAGTGGTGTTGTTGTTGTTGTTGGTGTTGGTGTTGGTGTTGTAGAGGGCACAGTTGTTTCAGCAGTAGTTAGTGGTGTTGTTGTTGTTGTTGTTGGTGTTGTAGAAGGCACAGTTGTTTCAGCAGTAGTTTGTGGTGTTGTTGTTGTTGTTGTTGGTGTTGGTGTTGTAGAAGGCACAGTTGTTTCAACAGTAGTTAGTGGTGTTGTTGTTGTTGTTGTTGTTGGTGGTGTTGTAGAAGGCACAGTTGTTTCAGCAGTAGTTAGTGTTGTCGTGGGAGTTGTGGTAGTCGTAGTTGGGGTGGGCACTGGTAAAAAATGGAATGAATTAGGGTCTGGTGTATTTTAAAACAGGTCCCATGAATACAAAGCAACACAAACCAAACAGCCTTGAAATGTATTTCATAAATCTGTAAACCGAGAAATAGGCACATGTCAATGCGAATCATTTGTACTTACAACAGTGAATTGCGCCATCTATACATAGGCTGTCAAGAATGATAAAAAAAAGATGTTATTTCCTCTTGACAATACTACACATAATACAAACTGCACAATGTTTACTATTACTGTTATCTGATTATGTATGTATTAAGGCATTAAATGGCCATTCTTACCATGATCTAGAATCTATCAGTACCACAGTATCCGGCTGAATGACAGTGTCATTGAAATAACAGGTGCAGTTTTTCAATTTGGTGCATTCACCAACATTTTCATCATAGTATGGTGTATCCTTTGAACATCTTGGGTAACAACCTATTCCAAGACAAAAAGATTTGTTAAACTGTTGATAAATGGATAATAGCTTTTGAAAGCATTGATATGGTTAAAACATTTACCATTGGTTTACATTAAGATTTGTTTTGCTCTTTACAAATATCACTAGTATATCAAACAAAAAATAAGCTAGTTGGCATACTTAAATAAAAGTCTGTCTACCTTCCAGCTTGTGAGTTAAGCTGCTTCTTCCACAGGTGACCATCTGACCACAGGCTTCATAGTGCCAGATACATTGGCTCTTCTCATTGTAGTAGTCACAATAGACAGCTATGTTAGAAATAGTCACAGATTGAATTATTACAGATTAAGTTATAGGTTATATTTTGCAAACATTCAATAATGACAAGTACTGAATGTGACATAATATTTTAAAAGAACAACGAGTAAAACTAGAAATGATACATCCTACTGATCTTTGAAATTGTTCTAATGTTCGTCCTTATTTGCAAGTGTTTGGCTACAAATGCTCATAACTTACGACACAAATCAGGTGTTCTCCAGTTTACACACACATCGTGGTCACTGCAGGCCTCTGCATAGGCTGCCACAGCAGTGCAGAATCCCAGAAACTTCCCTTCAAACTCACAAGAGCAGGACTCCTGCACACATGCATGGAAGTAGGGCTCTGGATCCACCTATACATTTTAGGGCATTGTCACAAGAGCAAATATTAATCCCATTAATCAAAATAGACACACAGTATGATATGTCAATAGGATATTACTTTATTGATCCAGGACTTCCAAATAGACTTCCAAATATTCGCATATATATACAATATACATATTCAAGACCTGAAATAAAAACCCTTACATTGGAGTTAGAGATATAATTATTACATACTTTGTAATGGCATTCTTTGAAAATATCTCCAGTAATAATCATACAGCGTCGTTCAGCCCAGGCTGCGCAGTAAGAGTTGCGTTCGCACGGAAATATTTCAGTTGTCACATCAGAGCAAGGAGGAGCTGCAGCCTTCCAGCTGTTGCCAAACACCACAGGACTGGACATCACTAAATACAAATTAAAAGTTGTATTTTGACCACTGTTCTAAAAGTAGTTTGGTACAGAAGAGGATTAGGGCCACTAAAAAAAAATTGAATTTTTTTTTTCAGAGCCAGAATTCTGAGAAAAAAGTCAGAAACATTTTTTTTTTAGTGGCCCAAATCATCTTCTGTGAATGTGCTTTAAAAGATGAGAAAATTTATTATTTTTTACCCTCTGAGCCGATTATCTGTAGGTCATTCATCTCATTGGAGTCAAAATTCCCACAGAGGCCGCATACCTTGTTCTGTTGGAGAGGTGGATAAAAAAAAAATACATTACATTCAATAAATAAAGGAAACCTTGAAGTATGATTCTATGAATAATGGTTAATGCTTAAATAAGGTGTTCCTATCTTTTCAATAAAAGTCATGAACGTTAAAAATAGGGGTGCCTCTAGGGTCTGTTATTTTCACAGCAATAAGGCATGTGACACTTCGCAGGACACTGAGAGGAAGTGCTGTCAGATGTGACCCAATTAGGGAGGTTTTCAACAGTCATTGCAAAATTTGCACATTTGATGCAATGCTGTGATTTTGTCAGTCGTTGGGGGGTCCCTCCTATTGACCTAAGGCCCCAAGCAGTTGCCTAACTTGCCTGTTGACAAGCAGGTCTGTTCAAAACCAGAACTTATTATATTTATAGAAGCTTGTTGAACGAATGAAATACCAAGGTAAGCGATCATACACATGTTGAACAGAAAATGTAATACTTCTTTTTTACAATATTTTTAACAAGAAAGAGTATTAAAAGAGTAAAGGTTGTGTGTTATGATAAATATATATAAATGAAAGTACTTCACAATCTCCATATCTCACCTTCCAGTATGCACTCAGCTTTACAGTAATTCGGGTGTGTTTGTCCCAGATGAGAGTGATCCCTTTGCTAGGAACTGAGATTATGATGTAAAGTCCCACAGTGTGTATGGAGTAAAGAAAGCCTTCCTGAGTTCCACTAACATGATGTTGTCGGGTCACCCTCATGTCGCTCAGCGTCAAGGTGACTTTGCCCTTAGCAGCACAGCACAGGGACAAGGTTAATTGCATATGAAGATATTAAGTAAATAGCCTTGTTTCACTCCTAAGCATTCAATGACTGCTTTACGCATGTGAAAAGTTGTTGATTTGTAGACATTTTAGACAAAAACACAGCAGAAATCAAGTATATCCTTTGTAAATGTCTCTTTGAGTAATTTTTCCTAATATGAGGGACAGATGCCCATAAAGAAAAAGTTGATTAAAGATATAGAGTTCAATATCATTTAGACATTTTTAAAACGTATAGCAAAACAGTCATCCACCTGCAGGTCAATTTTGATGGAGCGAGAGCAGGTGAGCGCCTCATCACAACAAGGCACACTCTCTACTCTCACAGAGAAGGTACCATTTCTCTTTCCGCAGTCATCCTGAAGGGAAAACAATATTTTATTTCAAAAACATGTAATAGAAAAAAGGCAAACCATAGCCAATTTATGTGGATACCCTTATATGGATGTAGCACATCCTTTGAAGGAAATGCATTGGAAACCTACAATGTGGATGAAAGAATTATGAGCATGGATTTAATTCCAACTTTTATTTTACCTCTACAAGTGTGTACTCGCAATTTCCATCAAAGCGGTACCATTTGGAGTCAAAGGTCTGGTAGTGGCCATTTCCATAAACCTGACACGTCCCAGAACAAGGCTGATCTTTGCAGTGCCACTGACCCTGACGACAGATGCTGTAAAACATGTTGATTTAAACCTCATATCAAGCTTTGCAATTTCTTTTTTTGTCTGAATTGCAGAACAAATGCAGGTATTACCATGTTTTGCAGTTTGTTTTGACACTTTGTCCTTCACTGAATACTTTGCTGCTATACACACAAGTGCATTTATCCAGAGAAACACAGTTTCCACGGTGATCCTCATACTGGTCATTAGGGCAGTAACAGCCACTCTCACAGGTCATACTGCCCTCCTAGAAACAACATTAAAAGAAAAGTCCTTTAGCTGAAGGTCTGTGAAATCACAATATAAAATCTTATGACAAAATGTTAAAGTAACTGATGCAGTAAGAGAAACTAAAGTAAATGACACAGTGCAGTTGATGCTGCCCTCATAGCGTTAGAAACAAAGCTTATATAATTTACCTTTAAACAGGAAGTAAGCTCCTGCTTCAACACTATAATTACAACCCTATCAATCATATGATCTCTTCACCTACCATCGGCTTGCTGAGACTGTCACAGGTTTTCTGAGCTGTTTTTATTCGGTCCTCTGAGCAGTGAACACAAACTTTCCCATTTCTGCACCCTGACGTAAACAATCATTGAGGACAAATCACATTGCGTTTTCCAAAATTGTAAACATTGTCGAGTACTTCCTTTGTTTTAAGTGTTACATTCCAAAGTTGTACAAATGTTGTGACTAAAATTCCGCTATTAATGGAGAATGAACAACATAGCAAATGGAACAGAAATAGAACATTAAACTGGCATATTATGAAATGGAAATGATCAAAGCAAAGAGATTTTACCACAGTCCTTGGAGCAGTGCAGCTTTCCATTGTTACAGGAGCTGCAAACAACAAAGTGCTTGGTTTGGGATTTGACGTTTTTGGACATCACTGAATACAAATTAAAAGTTTTATTTTGACCACTGTCCTAAAAGTAGTTTGGTACAGCTTGTGAGGTGAGTTTGGGATTTGACACTTTAATGATGTACAGTATATGTTGAGGAGTTGTCACACATTAGAGAAAGGGGGAAATATTCATTTAAAAGAGGGGATACATTTGTTTCTACTCTTCAATAAAAATAATTTAAAAAGTTATACGTTAGAAATTGTCATTAAGCCAGTATTAAAGGCTTTTCATACTCGGATGATTGACTCACCACATTCGTCCGTCGATAATGACAGACCCAGGTGGGATTGAACCACCATTCAAATGGCAGTGACATTCTTCCTTTGGGGTGCAGGTATGTCCTTGGTTCAGATGAGTTCCCTCTGGGCAGCCACAGCCCTCAACAAGTGCTTCACCCAGCTCACAGCGAGGGTCAGGGCCAGACAGGGAACCGCATGTACGGTTGCAGGCAGGGATGTTGTAGGAAAATTCTTGGTTGTTTTGACATTCAACAGCTGCAACAGAACATTGACATGTGAAGTAGCTACACCACAATAACAAAACAGCACTTTTTAAAGTAGAAAGTAGAAGTAATATTAGGCATATTTATACATGTAAATGTCATGTTAAAACCTATTGATATTAACACAAAGTGTCTTAAAGGTTTTTAAGTATCATTTTATAAATATTACAAAACAATAATATTACATCTTGCTAATTACCAACAAAAATGATTTGGACTTTTTTTTGCTCTATTTGGTCTTTCAAAATATATTGTAACAGTGCAGAGAGGACAAAACCTTTTGAACTTACTGCAGTTGGTATCTTTCCTCCAGTCACCAACTTCAACACCCAGGCTGGCACAGGCTTTAACATAACTGCCCAGAGCGACACACAAGCACTGCTGCAGACTGCTACCACAGTTACAGGTTCTTAGGATGCAGGCCTAAATTAAAAAGCAGCTTCATGTTTACAGGAGCTGTGATAAATGTATTATTGACAGACAATTGCTGGTAAGCATCTTCAAGTCTAATTTATCATTATTATTATGACAAAACAATGACATATCTCATATCATGCAAAAGATTTCTTACCTTATAGAAGTGATCAGTTGGGATATGAGCATGGCACTTAGAAAAAATTCCATTTGGTAAGTTCAACGCGGAACACTTGTCATCAGCAAATATCTCTAAAAAAACACACAAGATGATGAATTATGTTTTTAAAACCTTTTACAGTGGGAGGCATCATATGAGCAAATTATAAATTTGTGTACTTGAATGTAGCTAGAAAAGCCTATGTATGTGAATCACAGTCACAGAGAGGCTGTAAAAGGCTGAGTGTGGGGAAGCCCTTTCAATTCTTGTTATGTCAGGACAAACATTAAAACATCTGCTCAGGAACCCTCAGTCTGATCTCAATAAATTTAATTCTTTAAATACACGTGAGTGTTTTCTGGTTTATATAATAATCATAAGATAGAAAGTGACTGTTTCATCTGATTTCGATTTTGATACGAACTTTAATGTATGAATTAGAAAAGAGCTGCTTTAAATGAATTTTTAAGCTGGAGCGGTACTGCCATCCAGTGGTTATGATCTGGCATGTGCAGATATGTTATAACCACATTAATTGTTATTGGCTATAGAATGTGTAACATAAGTATACAATCTCTGCATGTTTTGATATACGAGTGTCAGTGTTGCAGATTTTTAAATGCATTGTTTTCTTGAATTACAGATTGAACAAGTGTAATATTGTCTTAATTGTTAGCGATTATTCTCAGATTATTGAAAGTCAGAATGCTCATTTTTAGTTGAGGTATGGTGACATTATAAGTTTTTATTCTTTGTTTTATTAAAGGATAATTCACCTGTTGTAACAGGAATCTGTATTGACATTGGGTCAGGTCATATATGTCGTATAAATGTGAAATAAATTTTGAAGTTGGAGCCTTCTTCAAAAGGCAGAAAATGTCTTTTTGGCTCATGTGGATGAAAGACAACTCCCAGAAAGGGAGGCCACTCAAACTGAAGCAAGGCTTCTGTATTTACAGTCTGTCTACAACACATGAGTAGCTAATTTTGCAAGTGTTTTCATGTTTTTAGGTCAGGACGTGACTAAAGGAACAAGTCTTGTCAGATGCTAACCAACCATGTCTCCCAATGCCCCAATTCCTGATTAGGAATATCAAACATCTATCCTCATAATCTAAATGAAATTCAACAACAATGTAGGAGGATACATCAACAATTATGTATAAGCTAATATATATTATATTAATGATAATATTGTCAGAATTGGTACCGTAGTCTGTTTTGATGCAGGAGGAGGGTATGTTAACTGCACAAGCACCAACACTCCAAGATTGAGCAAAGAGTTGAGGTGAGTTCTCTGCAATTCCGCTGCTGGTTGTGAAGTCATCTGTAGTGTCATTGTTGTTATTGCCACAGAGACCTGAAAGTCCAAAAAAATACGACAAAAGATTCTGCATTGTGTTGATTTCTATTCTTAGGAGCTTGTGAAATTATACTAAAAGTAAATGCAATTCTATTCCTGGTATCCTAACCTGACATCTGGTCCATGTGGTTTCCCGTTGGCGTGATGTATAGCTGGATTTCAGGAAACATCTGGACTTGAATGTTAATTCCTAAGGTTGTGTGCACCTGGACATACATTGATGATTGCCAGAAAACCAGAGCATGATCTGACAGGGGGCAGAGGTAGGTAAGTAATAGCTTACTAGCTTAACAGACTTTCACATTCAAGATGCGTACACAGATGCAGCAGCCTGTAATTCTAGTTTGTATTTACCCGTCTGATGAAGCTCAGGGATCTCCTCTTCTCCAACTTTTACCATGTTGTGTGAGAATGTATACGTTTCCTGCAAATTAGAGGAAATTCATTATCAAATTCTGGAAACTTCTCCTGCTTTCGACTTGTGATATAGTGTATAATGTTTTAAATTGAGCTGAGACAATGCTCATACCTGAAATATGTGCAGTTTAGCGGTTTTCAAAGAGGGTGCTTTTGCTGAAAACTCAATAACAATTGTCCAGTTGAGACCCTTTAAAATGATTTTAAAAGAGCCATCAATATCAAGAAAAGACAAAAAGGATTAACTGTGAATTCTGGGGTATGGTGAAAACTCACTTGTGAGGCCACATATGTACATTTACCAGGCAGGACATATTGTTTGCCATCAAATGTTGTCACAAAATGCCCTTCAATTAAACATCTGGAAGGGCACCCATTTTCGGAGCATTGCCATTTCCCATTGGCACATGCACTGTGAAGAGAAATTAAAAAGGAGTTCCTGGATATTCCCTAGTAAGAATATTTCCATTTACAATAGATACTTACCATGACTGGCACTTAGTGCTGCGTAGCTCTCCAGATGTGTAGCTTTTGCCAGCAAACTCACAGGGACAACTGGACACACTTACACACTGGAAGCCTTCTGTGTGATCATTGAGTACCTTACCTACAAGATAAATTAGAAAAACTGAATTAACAACCGAGTCAGATAAGTAAAGTGGCAAGTTTTCAGAGACAGATAATACTCACTCTTCGGACAGACACATGAGCTGGTGAGATCTTGGTAGGAAGTTGTTGGATTTGGGTTGGTGCAGGTTGGAACAAAGGCCGCACCCTCTTCTACATATTCCAAGTCTCCCGGACAATTTGGTTTTTCTAGATAAACCACCAGAAACATAACATAGCATCGTTTATCTATCAAATCTGAGCTATCAAAAAGGTCAAACAATGTATTGCGCTTAAAAATCTAGTTTTAAAATGCACATACCACATTGAGTAACAGCTCTCCAAATGTTCCAGATATAGCTGGCGTTTCCACAATGGGTGGCTATTTCTTTGAAGAAAGCACAGCTGATGCATTTGTTTTTTTCAAAGCCATAAATGTTGTCTTCACAGAGCTGCATATAACGAAGCAACTCTTCTTGAAGACAATCCAATGTGAAGGAAAGGAAATTTCGGCACTCCTTCAAAAGTAATCAGAAAACCACTTCAACATCTGGATCTTTGTATCCACTTTGAATTCAAAATATGAATAAATAAAAAACACTATCTTCAATACATTATACCATATTTGTCTTCTAAATCAGATCATTGTTTGGATATAAGTCTAGACAGGGCAACAGGCTTATAGAAAATACACCATGATCAACAACATACAGTTTGTTGGGTTTAATTGGTAACATTCAGCTTTTGCAATTGTGAACTTACTGTATTCATAGCAGAGTCAGTATCTCTGATTTGACATGTATCATCAGCAATGACGCTCTCCGTGATAGACTGCCGTTTGTTGCCTGTTTCCATTTGACAAAGTGTCAAAAATCAACAGAGGACTCACACTTTTCAAGAATAAGTTATTTCCAACAAACAAGTTAAGATGAAACAACTGACTGACACTCCATCTAGACCCTGACCCTTTGTTTTTTTTTCCTTTCATTATTTCATTTGTTTCTTACCCTTGTCTCTGTTTTCCTGATTCTGCTCTTCATGGTTCCCGTTGAGTGTGTCAGCTCCGCCCTGAATGACCTCACCTGTGTCTTGTTGTCTCCTACTTGTTTGTGTATTTAATCCCTGTGTGCCCTCTCTCATGTTGCCCGTTTGACACGTTTTCTTCAGTGTTACCTCATCCTAAAATGTTTCTGAGTTAGTATTTTGTGTATAACCCTCTCTTTTTCTGGCTTTTCTGAATTTGTTTGCTGGTGTTTCTGACTGCCTGTGAATCCAACCAGACTGAAAAGATCCTCCACTGAAATCTTGCAATTGAATCCATGTTTGAGTGTGTCTTTGATTGATCCTTTAAGAAACACCTACATGTGTTTGATAATCCAACTTAATTAAATTTAAAATGTTATTTCTCATGCACTCTTTTACACATAGTTGTTTTTTTTATTTGAAATATTTAAGGCTTATAAAATGTTCATACCTCGTACACTGGATTTGCCACACAATCCAGTCATGTCGATGCTCAGCTCTTGATCTAGCTCCACCTTAATAAAATGTAGGACTTTAGTGCTCTAAATGGCCACACTACATGTGAATGTATAAATGAACTTAAAATAGTCTGTCTTGTTAAACCTAATGCAGGTAGTCAATTTAGAAAAGTAAGTGGTGATTTCTCACCCACAGAGTGTCTATTCCTCCAAGTACATTGTGCCAGGTGACAGACAGGGGAAGCAGTGAGCTTCTCAGTTTGGTATAGATGCCGTACTGAAAGATGTGTTGATAGGTGTGATCATATGGAAGAGAAACCCTGTAAACACATAAACATAGACAAAAGTTCAAACAGATACAAAAATAGGAGCTGTAATTTTCTACTTAAGTATTATGTATTCTTTTTTTCTTCAGTAAATTGAACAAAACTTTCTTTCTACTTTGATCAATCCTCAATCTCCTTACTCAAGTTCATACATAAATTAGAATTATAAGAGAAAATGATAAAACCAGTGAAGTATGAAACAGCTCCAAGTCACCTTGCAGAATGTTAAAAAAAACTCAGTATGTTTTTTTTAACCAAAGAGACTAACCATTAAAATACAGTTTCTAAGACTCAGAAGCTAATAATCAACCAATATCAATGACATAGCAAACAAACGGTGTTGCTGTGCACCCATGCCATTAGAGTGAATGAGTTGTATATATTTGTATGTATTTGAACAAAACATTTCCTGCTGCATTTTTACAGTTACTACAGTTAACGTGACATTGTTTTGTTTTTCTGTATTTCTGCAAACATGTATCAGGATATGCTGAGGTAAGACTCAAACCTATTCTTCTCCACCCAAATGCTTCCATTCCGCACAACAGTCCTGATTTTGTTGATGATGATCTCCACCTGGACCACAAGCCCGCTGTCATCTCTCAGTATTGTGATATCACATTCCACCCGGTTGTGGGTGAAGCGGGTGAGGGTGAAGGGACAGTTGGACCGCACATAGAAATCTGAACCGTAAAAAGGCTGGACCACCCCACTGCCAAACGTCCTGCAAGTGTCTGATCATAAAAAAAATGATCAGGCATTCAAAACAGTACTTGCAGTCTAATTCAAGTTAGTAATGAATGTAATGTAACATACTGTATATATATATATATATGTGTGTGTGTGTGTGTGTGTGTGTGTGTGTGTGTGTGTGTGTGTGTGTGTGTGTGTGTGTGTGTGTGCGTGTTTTAATGATGCTGAATTTAAGGATTTTTATATTTTATCAAATGTAACCTTTTATGGCAAAGTCGTAAAAAAAATCACTGTCATGCAGGTTGAAAATCAAAGTAGGAAGACCCCATTGCATAAACCAAAATAACTTATTTAAACAATAGAAAAGATTAAATCACTTCTTACATCCAAAACTAACAAACTACAGGAACATACACCAGCACATACCAAATAAGACAATGAACTGACAAATAGGGCAAGAAACACAGACTAAATAGACATGGGGCAATCAAACACAGGTGAGACTAATAAGACACAGGTGAACACAATGAGGGCAATCAACACTGGAGGGAAACTCACAGACAGGAATTAAGACAAAACTTAGAACTACAAAGTAAAGCATGGAACACTGAAGGCCCACAGAACATAACAAGACACACGAGAACATAGAGAAACACAAGTATACAAAGTTACACAATATCAAACTACAAAAACACAAGGGGACCAAAACTACTAAAACAAGAAATAAACATCTCAACTCTTAAAATATACAACTAAACAAGACCAAATCACGACACTTTGTATAAACCTGCCTTGCAATTATTCCAAGAAGAGCTATTGTTTCAAGTTTTTGAAATAAAATCTTTAAAACAAATTTTTCAATTTTAATTGTAATAAATGATACTTACATTTCTGACTTTCTGCTGTTACAACTGATTCCACTGTCCCTAAAACTAGAGGAGAAACTGTAAGTTAAACATTTAAGAAAATGAAAATTGGAAAAAAAGAGTTTGGATATGGTAGGGAAAAGGTATTTCCATTTCAATTCTATTAAAACGTACAAAAGTATGTACCTTAAAAGTTTTTAAGAGTACCAAAAATATCCATAATTAAAAATAGCATGTTTCAGGATAATGCAGAGAACTATATATCTAATGATTGTATGTATAAGTAGCACTTTATAGAAGTAAATAATTAGTGTGAATTATAAAAAAAAAGAAGAAGAAAGGAATTTAAGATCCCAGATTACTGTAACACAGGTAAAAAAAAACATTCATAAAAAAATGTAATGGAAATTTAAATAATTACCGTCAAATGTGAAGTTTATTACAAAAATTGTGTCAACAATAACTTAATAAAACATTGATCCGAGTTACTCATCATAATTTATCGATGTTGATAAACAGCACAAGTAAAAACTAGTTAAACACCATTACAATACAATACAATGTATTCTGCAATATCCTTGCAGAATAAAGGAATAAATGGAAAGGCAAGAGTTTATAATACCTGAGGCCAAAGAAAAGCACACAGCTAGAAGTTGTGGCTGTAAAGTCATGCTGCCTGGTGCCCTGTTGTGCAGCAGAGCTGGTGAAACAAGGAGGAACTGCACAAACAACCCTCTACATGGCTTTTATATGCTGTGTCCTTGCACACACACACCAACCACAAACAGATGTGTGTGTGTGTGTGTGTATGTGTGTGTGTGTGTGTGTGTGTGTGTGTGTGTGTGTGGTGGGGGGGGGGGGGGGGGGGGGGTGTTGGACTGGTGTGGCATTCAGAGACATGCACATCAACACATGACCTTGACGCTGTTCAAATAAAAATACCAGGAAACTAGAAATAAAAAACTAAAATCCTTCAACTAAATGGTAATCAGGCATAAACATATAGAAATGATTACACAGATCAAATCATCTCCTACTTCTCAGGTTACATTTAAAGTTATGAATGTGCAGGATTTCAAGGCAACAATTCCCATGATATATACTCAAGTGGTAAATTGTGAGTGTGAAATGGAGATCTTAATCTTCGGGGCTTGGTAACTGTCCAAACACAGTCGGTAAGTAACTGCAAAAGAGGAGTTTGAAACTTGAGCTGGTTCTTTTATTCTTTTAAACATGTTTCCTTCCCCATATAACGACACCTGGTCAATAGCAGGGTCACCAACATAATGGGCAAAATATTCAGTCACTTCTTTGAACAAAAAGGGATGCCTACCTTTAGTAAATATTAGGAAAGCAGACAACGTTAACAGAGGACAAGTTGACCAATGATACAATGAAAAGTGAGTCTAGGGAAATGGCCAAGGTGCATGAACCAGGATCTAGTCAGTTAATTTTCAATTTGAGCTGAGGGAAAGTACCTCAAGATGTCTTGTGCAACTACTCAGATTTCTTTTCCTGCAAAGATTAGTCTACTTAAAGCAGCAGATCGAGGCAAACCCTAAGATTAAATCAGTGAGGTGATCAAAAGAATTAAGAGGCTTATCAACATACCAGCAGTCAAAATGAAACTTGATATTTCCCCTCTTACAACCCCTTCTTTATTACTTACCGAAAATGAATTGTTTGTAGAATTTTTTAACAGGAGTATTTTTACTTCATATAACTTAACCTTAAACTCCCATTTTTATGACAAAAATAAATCTTAAACAAGTTGAGGAAAACCAGTAACCATGTGTATAAATAATCCAGGTCCAGGAACTCAGAATGTTTGAAGAGACAGATTAGATTTACACCAACGAGTATCGGCTTGCGCCTTCTTCAGGGTGCTGACTGCATCGGTGTCTTTTAAAGTGTAGAGCACAAATATGGTAAGGTTGGCTGTGGAAACACAATTAGGATCAGGCCTTACCAAAACAAACCATACCAAACTGTACTGATCCATCCCGGAGCACTTGGTGGAAACGGGGCTTAAGGGTGTGGCTCAAGCCAATTCTGGAATAGATATACATGAAGCTGCATATGAAGTTATGCTGCTGTCAATGCTTAAGACATTGCCATCAATTATAAGGAAATGTAAAAGAGGTACCATTGGGATATGAACCCAGGCTCTCCTGTTTAGTAGACAGGAACTTTGACCAACTAAGCCACAGCACCATCAGATGTTTAGTGCTACCAAAGTTTCAAATTTAGTGTGTGATTGAATTGAAATTGAAATCAGCTTGTTAACATTTTTCAATCGGGAGAGACTTAATTGAGAATCTATGATGAGGAGTGGGTTTCCTGGACCTGGACTCTGCTGAGCTGGATGGAGGTGAATGGGGCGGAGGAGGGTTGCAGTGTTTGCACTGAAATGACAGAAGTACTGTGGGAGAAAAAGACTGTTTTTAGTGTTTGACAGCAGAAGGTTGATTGGTTGAGAAAGGTCGTGGCAGAGTCTGGTTGGTTAAATCCGGGATGATACCCATGATCAGCTGATCACCAGAACGAGATTCAGGTAGTAGTAGGGGGCGTGGTTTGAGAATGAATGAGGAGATGAATGAATGAAAAAAAGAACACCACTCTTCCTGTCTGAGCTGAGCTGAGCTGGCTGAGCTTCATTTCAATCAGGACAGACTTGAGATTGAGAATGATCAATAATTTATTAACCATGAAATGTGCGACAATTATAGAATGAAATGTGCAAAGTCTTTTGGGGGCTAGACTCCATCATGACGACTTCATATACTCTGGGGTATTGAAGCAGACCTGATCATGCACCAGAGTAGGTTATTGACCTGACGTGGCTTGCATGCCTCGCTAAACTGCCCTATAATCGTGTGGCCCGGCACGACTACTGAAGACTGACCTATAGCCATCAGGCCCGGCGTGACCAGAGCTTCATGAGCGAGGCAGCATAGCCCAGAAATCATTTTCTAAGTGCTACCATGGCAACAAGCGTAGAAGTAATAACTGCAGAATGTTAAAGTCGTAATCATTGATGATGTTGAAATAAACGAATACAAGAGGCATTAAAATAGGAGTCAGACCTTGGTGCTCAAGGAACCTGCATGACCAGGTTGAGATGCTGCAGAAATGTGAACCGTGTTAGTAGCGTCTTTGGCACATAAGTAGCCTCTGATATGAAGTTTGCAGGTCCAGACTGGTCTGAACGAATTGGTGACCAAGATACATGATTTTAAGTACATGGTTGAGTAGAATTGGACATTTCTGGAGAAATTTCAGTGTGAGAGCTGCACATGCTGGTACGATTTATGAGCATCATACAACAAGTCAAGCACATTCTCATTTGCAGCTTTAATAACATTAGTTCCCATCAGGATTTCAACTTGCTACCTTCTGCTTACCTGACTGACATTTTAACAAGCTGAGCTATAGATCTGTTGAGACAACAAGGAAGTATCTCACATTTTAAATACTATTAAAATTGAATGCAGCTTGCAGCTCAGCACACAATCAGCAATATTACTTTCCTAAGGCTAATGGTAAACGAGTTATAAGCCTTAACCACAAAACTCTTGATGACTGACCAGATGGTGGCGCCACAGGACCATTTATGAGTGTATTGAGCATAGTACGACCAGTAAACGTGACCAAGTTTGAAAACCTTGAACACAAAACAATTAATGACTGAACACATGGTGACGCTACAGGATCAGTTACACTGAGCAGACAACCAGTAACCATGTGGCCAAGTTTGAAAACTGTAGCACATTCAGTTTTTGAGATATCAGCTTTCAAGACCTGCTCCAATAGATATTTAATATTTTAAAAGTTCATTTGGAATCATTCAAACATTTTTTAAGTGTTTAGTAAAGCAAAAGCCCTCACAACACACAACCAGGAGGTTGCGAGTTAGTGAGCAGCTTGTGCATTTTACTCGGGAAATTAACCCAGTGTCTTCGAATTAGGTGGACTTGCCATCGGCCTAAGCCACAGTTAAGACAAAGACTCGGCATGTACTTTCACTAGATGAGGCTATGACATCACATGGAGCTTGCAGCTTAGAACTTCAAATTCTTCAAATTATCAAAATTTCATTGTAAAATTCTGAAAATAATCATACAGTATCCTCATACTTTCCTGAGGGCTGTTGACAAATTTGGTAAAGTTTGATCAAACATTTAGTGATATAATAAATGTTTTGCCTACAGTACCAATTACAGTAAAACGTTTACCGTTGTCACGGCCACACCGTTTAACCGATCTTTACGAAATTTGACCTGTGGGTTTTGGAGTATCTCAGCAATTTCTCAGCAATTTTAGTATGCTTTGAGTAAATGCACGATGAGTTACAGTAGTTAATTTAATATGCACATTTTGAATTGACCATAGGTTCTTATTATTAGTGTGAGAGCTGTAGCTCTCACTAATAATAAGATATAAAGAGCGAAGATAACATAAGTGTGAGAACTGCAGCTAATTATTAGGATTGTGTAAGACAAGAATTATAGCAATGAATGACAGTCCTGCTGCCACAATGACTGATAATCTTGTTGTCATAGTGACGATGATTAAGATGGCAGTATTTAAATGAATAGTTTTGACTGATTTATGACAGAACAGGGGAGTTCATCAAAAAGTGGTTACCTGGATTAAATGACAGGATACAAAGATGCGGTCCATACTGAAGCCTTGACAGAATTGACTGAGGACAGAATTTGTGTAGCGGGTCCCGGCTAGGTCTCCGCTGGCAAATATATAGATAAAGGAGTGCTCTGGAAATATTGGTAATATTACAAAGAAATCAGCGACACAGGACAACAGTTGCTCATTCTCCATTTATCCGGATTATGGTTTATTTACATACTCAATTTAACTTTGTAACTGCATTCATGGTGTAGTTTCTCAAGTCCTCCTCCTTTGACGATGATGTGTAGATGATGAAGAAATATCCGCTGACACTGACTTGCATGTAATATAAGACATTTATTTACAAAAACAAGAAACAGCATCAGTCCAGGTTAGCCATGTTAACTGGGACAGTCACCAGCCGGGTTGACTTTTATTATCTCTTCCTCAGGATCAACACCTGTTTACTCCTGTTTAGACCCAAATGTTATCCTACTCAGTCTTAAGGAAACAACCCTTAATAAACCACTTCATTCACTTTGGTGTTAAACCAAACTCTTCTTGAGACCACTAATTGCTTTAACATAAGTTCACATTTTAACAGCACACTTACAATTCACATAACTGTTCATATAACATTGTGTCACATGTAAAATACACTACAATGGCTTTTCTGTTATTTTGTCTGCTTTACATTGAAGCACAGTTAATATCCACATTTGGACAGCATTTAGAAGCACAATTAGAAGTTCTGTTCAATGTCTCCTGACATATTTCTCAAATATAAACCTCGCAAAAGTTGTATGAAACCAAAACAAACATTTCCCCTTTAAATCACATTTTCTGTCTATCATCAATCATGTCCCTTAAAACACTTTTAATATCTTTTTCCTCTCATCAAAAAAGTATTGTTGTATAAGCTGTACATTTTCCAAGTTTTCACTTTAAAAAACAGAATACATCTTATTTGTGGTCACACTGTATTACATTCACACTATATAAACAACTATAATCGTGTCTTAAACAATCATAAACATGACCATATTGTAACTTGGCGCCAAATCCCATGACCTGAACCTGTATCATTGTCTAATATTAATGTGTGAGCCACTAAACGAAGCTGCAGCCGTAACTAATCTTAACCTGTACATTAGCATTAACTTGTTACTCTTCAAATGTTTTACTACACACACAGCTGCTCTCCACACACAAAGAAGTAACCTGCAAATGCCCAGGAACCACAAGATACAAAATAAATAAAACAGTCGATGCGGATTTCCTCGACTACGTACCGTCAAACTTAATGTTTACACATTTACCATGCTTTTAGCTTACAGACCCCATATCACCGGGGATTCATATTCGCTCATAAGCATCTGTCAACAAATAAAAAGCATGCAACCAACCTGGAAATATTGGATATATTACAAAGAAATCAGCGACGCAGGACAACAGTTGCTCTTTCTCCATTCATCTGGATTATGAGCTCACTTTGCTCTGCATCACTAAGGGTCCCCGAGTGATGCTGCTGGAGGGTGCTGCCTCCACCATGGAGTTAGATTAAATCTAATTCCATACTATAGAGTTAGATTTGTGTCTTGTTTCAAAACTGTTGTCTTGTGTCTTGTTTTCAAAACATTTTTATTCTCAAATATTATTTTTTGCTATCAGTGTGATATGTTTTTCTTCTTACAAATCTAACTCCATAGCAGCCACCCTGTGTCTATTTTGTGAAATAACACGTCATTATCTGTTATCTCAGTCAGTCAGAATGAAATAAAATACAATTGTAGTAGAAGGAAAGGAAACAAAGAGTACAAAGTACAAAGTTCTTTTAAGTGTGCGCAGACTCATCGAGCCATACGAGTTGCATTGCGATTAATCGATTATTCAAATGCTTGTAGTCTGCCATGCAGTTCCCCCCAAAACCTAGGGATGTATGCATCTCATTGAAAATATGACGAATGGTTTCGCATTGACTTGGCTGAAACATGCCGGCTGGAATTTAAAGAGACACGCGATCGTGATGTGAAATCGCTGAATGAGGTCAAATCACCATGATTAGTATGAAGAGGCTATAAGACCTTATGCTTAAATAGTAATAGTATAGTTGTGCTAGTCTGTTGAAGTTGCTTCTATCTATGCACAAAATAATGTAACTTGACAGGACCATCGCCTACTGGTCGTACTTTGCAAGTCTTATAGTTGTGATACTGGTTGATTTTGAGTTGCCAGTAAGGGTGGACCATAAGTGGCGCTGTTTTGAATTATCATGATAGCCTGGCCATACATGGTAGTGATGTGTCGGTCGCGAACGTAACGGCTCTAAGACTTGGCTCTTTGAAGTGAACGACAGGAGCCGGCTCGTCATCGGGAGCCAGATGGGAGCCGATTAGTTTTTTTATTGTCTTTTTTCTGTTAAAGCCGGATATCATTGGTGAAGATGTGCGGTTGCGTCTGAGTCCTCACTGAGCAGGGGGAGGGGAGGGGTTATACACACAGCAGACGAACATGAGAGAGAGAGAGACAGAGACAGAGGTTGACACCTCTGTTGTGTCCTCCTCCTATTTTTCTTTAAGTTTTGTTTCATTAAAACCGAAAGTAAACACGGTCGCGAGTCTCGTGACGTGACTGCAGGTCTATTTTTTAGAAGGGCATTTAAATGAATCGGAGCAACGATGTAACGTAGTTTTAAGAGGCAGCGTCAATCAAGTTATCATTTGTTGCAGCAAGAAAGGCAGGGGATGATTAGGCAAAGAGGAGAGGAGAACTTTTTATTTTAAACTTTTTAGAAAGAGCTAAGAGAATGAGAATCAGTGAATGAGCCTATAGATGCAACAGATAGACAATAAAGATGTAAATTTAGCCTGGGCTGAAAAATGAAAGGACATGAATCAGAATATTTGAAGTTCATGTTCAAGGCTGAACAGCATTTTATAATATTATTTGGATGTTTGGATGGATAAGTAATACTGTGACTAAACATGGCATTACAATTGTAATAATCATGACTCAGTCTACTGAGGCTTTTCATTTTCAAAATTTAACAGAGGATGAGACAGGAGGAGAGGAGAGAGAAAGAGCAGGAGAAGGAACCAGTGAGATGAATGTGGAGTCAGGTCCTGGAAGCCCATTATCAGCCCAGGACCCAGTTACATACAAAGACCAGGACCCAGCTTCATATAAAGACCAGGACCCAGCTACATAGAAAGACCAGAGTCTCTCTATATCACTCAGTCAATCACCATATCCTATACCAAACACTTAATATACAGTTAAAGATCACCTCAGTTATTTATTGTGAGGCAGCAACACCACACACACGAATACTTCCGTTATAGTTTTATATATTTTATGATTGCAGCAACACACTCATACAAAGACTCATACAAATTTGGGTATTTTCCTTCAAGATGCAACTCTGCAGAGTGCATAAATTAAAGTGTTTATATCATAAACATTTGATATAATGCATATTTTTACAAAAAATCTGAAGAGCCATTTGGGAGCCGAAAAGAGCCGGAATTCCCATCACTAATAAATGGTTGACAGAGCAACAGAGTACATATAGCAGAGACAGAGTATATCCGAGAATCATACCCCTAGACCAACGAGCCACATCTTTTGGACTTCAAATCTAAACAAAAAAAAATGAGGACAGATCTCTCTAACTGAAAGCTTTCATTTCCAGTAACTGTTAGGGTGTGGTTCAAGCCATCAGATAGAGCAAAAACATGGCACTGTACCTCCGAAATCTGACAGTTCAGAGTACAGCATGTCACACTAGAACTCAACAAATGTAGCCCTGATAGAGGTTTCTGGAAACCAGGCATTTTTGAAACGTTTCAACCTATCACAAGGATGTTTCATTATAATGGGCTCGTCCGGGATTTGAACCCGGGACCTCTCGCACCCGAAGCGAGAATCATACCCCTAGACCAACGAGCCATATCATTTGGCTTTCAAATCAGAAAAAAAAAGAAAAAAGAATGAGGACACATCTCAAACTAAAAGCTTTCTTCATTTCCAGTAACTGTTGGAGTGTGGTTCATGCCATCACAGGCTCATCCGGGATTTGAGCCCGGGACCTCTCGCACCCAAAGCAAGAATCATACCCCTAGACCAGTGGTTCCCAACCTTTTCCAACTCAGGGCCCACTTTTAAGTCTCAAAAATCTTCGCGGCCCACCTCCAACCCCATAAATACAAAGGCATTATAATGCGTTCTCAGAGCACTTTATTTTATTGAAGATTGAACATAAAGGCCTGAAATCAATACAGGAGAAACATATTGGAAGCTCCACAGTCACTAACACAGCATCTGTAACATCACCTCAACATAACCTTCAGTATTAGACGCACGCATAGACACGTACATCAATCAGCACCACATATATCACTGACATATAAATGACAAGTAAAGGTCTGTCTGTAACAGGCTAATAAACAATTGATTCATAAATAACGGAATCCTTTAACAATGTAGAAATGCATTGCATTCTCATAACAAATTGCAACGAAACAAAATTAAAACTTTTATAAAGCTACAGTGGATCAGTCCAACAACAGGCCAACAAGATGCTGACTCACCTAATGAGACGGCTGGTGTTGCATGGCAGCAACCAGATGCTTGATGTCTGGGACAATGGATGAAAGTTTCAGTCGAAGATCTGGCTCAACATTCAGTTTGTTTCTGTACTTAGTTTTTAATGCCACGAGTGCAGAAAATCCAGTCTCACAGAGGTACGTGGTCGGGAAAGGCATCAGGAATCTCACAGCTCTGTTGGCCAGATCAGGATACTCAGAAGCAACGTGAAGCCAAAAGTTTGTAAGGTGCTTCTGTGAGAAGACCAGCCTCAGCGCAGTGTCACATGAAAGATCCAGGAGACTATCTTGCTCTTTTGAATTCAGAGCGGCGAGGACCTCGTCACTGTGGCTGGCGATTGGGTTTTCTATCCAGTTACATTGCACGTCTGGGATGGGGAAGTAGACGCGCAGCTGGGTCCCCAAACCTTGCAGGTGCTCTCTGACAGCGTTGCTCACGATGATGGGAAGCTGACTCTGTTCCTTTGTCAGAAAATCGGCCAGATTTTCAAACGAGTCATAGTTTGACTTGTCGACACACTTGGCCCACAGTTTTTTTATGGTCGCTTCCACTTTAATCTGGACATTGAACGTGTTCACTGCTGTCCCTTGAAGAGCGAGGTTCAGTCCATTTAAGTGGCTGAAAATATCAGCCAGGTAACCCAACTTAGCCAATCACTCAAAATCACTGAAGCGGTGTGCGAGTTCAAACTTTGTGTCGAGAAAAAACACACGCACTTCATCTCGTAACTCAAACAGTCGCGTCAGTACCTTGCCCCGGGACAGCCACCGCACTTCTGTGTGCAATAGCAGCTGGTGATGATCACTGCCCATCTCTCCACATAGCACCGCAAATAACCGACTTTGCAGTGGACGGCTCTTGATGAAGTTCACAGCTTTGATCGCCTCATCTAAAACATTCTGCAGATCCTGGGGCATTTTCTTTGTAGCCAGTGCTTCACGGTGTATGCTGCAGTGGACAGCTTTTTGACAGCAGGGAGATCAGCGGTCGATTCACCATCAGTTTCGTGTCTATTTTTCCTTTTAATTATTCCTGTTGCTAGCCAGCTATCCATCTTTTGTAAACTCCAGTTTTTTTCTATCGTCGTCAAACGTAAACAAGTCAAGTACAATGCGGTCCCGCTGCAAAGTGGTCCGGCCGATAACAACAAAAGTTCCTATCTCTCATTTCCTTGTCACATGTATAATACTTGAAGAAAAAACAATATAATGAAAATAATATTTGAAATTCTTTAATATCCTTTTAACAAGTTTTAACATTTAAAACATTATTATTTTTGATTTCGCGGCCGACTTGCAATACTGGCCCACAGGTTGGGAATCACTGCCCTAGACCAAAGAGCCACATCTTTCAGACTTCAAATCAAAAAAGAACAAATGAGGACAGATCAATCTAACTGAAAGCTTTCTTCATTTCCAGTAACTGTTAGGGTGTGGCTCAAGCCATCAGATAGAGCAAAAAGGTGGCACTGTACCTCCAAAATCTGACAGTTCAGAGTACAGCACTAGAACTCAACAAATGTTGCCCTGATACTGAGTTCTGGAAACCAGGCGTTTTAACCCATGATATCACAAGAAGGTTGTACAACAATGGGCTCATCCGGGATTTGAACCCGGGACCTCTCGCACCCTAAGCGAGAATCATACCCCTAGACCAACGAGCCATATTGTTTGGCCTTCAAATCAAAAAAAATAAATAAATGAGGACAGATCTCTCAAACTAAAAGCTTTCTTCATTTCCAGTAACTGTTAGAGTGTGGTTCAAGCCATCAGATAGAGCAAAAACACAACACTTCACCTCCGAAATCTGACAGTTAGGAATACAGCACTAGAACTCAACAAATGCTGCCCTGATACTGAGTTCTGGAAAGTGAAGGATAAAAGTTGGTATTGAAGGATAAAAGTTGCTATTTCATCCTTTTCCTAAATGTTGTTAATATAAATCTGACTCCTCTAAATAATTACCTCAAATCTCTGCGCATTCTTTTGATGGGATGAGAGGAATGACTGGAGGCGTCGCTTTCAGGTTAACAGAGTTTATTAACCCGATGAATCAAGAATAGAAGTTACAGAGTCTCTGGGTTCAACACTACGCGTCCCTGACAACAGACAGATGCTGGATCAGTTCACGAAGTCTGAGCCCCGACTATCTTTCCCTGAACCCTTTTATACACTAGACAGAGAATATCTAACCAAATAATGCATTCAAGAATGTGCGGTTTCCTTCCTGCGATTGGGGCAACTTCCAAATTATGCGTCTTCGGATGAGTGGTTCCCCATCTCTCATTGGTCCATCTACTCCCGAATCCTTTCACCATCTGTAGGGGAAGACACTTCCTACCTGTTTCTTATCACAACCTGACATCTAGTCTAGTAACTAATTCTTTTTAAGGAGAAGACAATTTAGGTAATTAAGAATCCAGACTCACTCAACCTATATAAAAGTGGGTGAGTGATTAACTGTTCAGGGCCTTAAACTAAACCTATGTTTCAGTTGGTGAGTGATTCAGTTTAAAGGGCCACATCAAACACGTGTTGGAATGTGCATTCACTCCGACAAGCCCTCTTCACACAAACACCTTACTGAAAAGTATGACAATTTTATTAACACACACAAACCTAGAATAAAACATGATAAAATAACTGGTATAATATAAATGTAAGCGAACATCATTCAAACTGTAAATATCAAACCTTTCCTTTGGATCGGGTGATGAAACTTTATTGCAGTAAACACATTGATTATAAGCAGAAAAAGGCCTAATATTCTATCAACTCCCCCTTTTGACCTCATTAAACATGAGGTCAATATAAAAGAGTCTTCTTCATAAGCATCAATGTAAAGTTCCTGAATAACAAGGCCTGAGCATTAACATGCAATCAAAGGCAATAAGCCCTGATAAACTGAATAAGGTAAAATAAGATAATCCTTTATTCATCTGCAAACTGAGTTTTTTACAATGGTGGGCTTCATTTTATGACCACTCACATCCTGGGGTTGTGTAGTCCAGTCATCTGGTCTGGTAGTGGTGAAATCTACCTGCATTAAAGGAATTAATCATTTACGTCTGTTAAACACATGTTGCCATTGAAGTCTAGGAGAGTGGTGTTGGAGAGGTGAAGATATTGAGAACTTGCGAGATCACTGCGCCTGCCTCTGAATCCTAAGAGAAAGATAGCACAAGAGAAAAGGAGAACAAAAAGAGAAAAAATACAACACAAAACTGTCCTGGTCCATTCTTAAACATGTCAATAATAATCATTAAACAAAAAATGAGTATTAATGTATTATTATTATCATATACATATAGAAAGAGAAGCTACAAGTCCAATTAGAGCCCCCATAATAAAATCCATATTCAAGTCTGGTGAGATCCAGGGGCGTCCCCCTTAGACCCACTGTCACTGAATATGAATATATTACAGGAATGATGAATGAAAATACTCACCAAAAAAATGTGAAGTTTCATGTGGCTTAAAGTTAAAAATACAAAAACATCTTGAGAGAAGTAATCAGAGCAGCAGATCTTAGTGTGCTACCATCAGTCTTTCACACCATCTCCACAGGCCATTTAAATGTCAAATGACCCTCAGTCAGAGGTATAAAAAGAACTAAAGTATTCTTACAAATAAAGGTACTATTTTTTACTAATGTTTTACTAAAATACTCAAAGTCAGTCTAAACATGCACTCAAATGAAAATAAAAACTAGCTCATTGAAAATCTACTGTAAGTAAAAGTTACTTATTACTGTCTCTTTTTTTATTCATTGAAGGAAAATGTTTACAGAGATGTAACCTGCAAACATATTCTTTTGTACCCCATTTACAAAAACCAAATATAAATAGACATTAAATCTCCTCTCAATCTCTCTGTCTCAAACTCTCACCCTCATCTTTCTCCTCACTTCCTGAACTCTTTCTAATCACTTACTTAATTCCTTCTTTCTGCACTTTCTCTTCCTCACATCCACCAACAGGTTCATCTGAACCACTTTTACTTTCTGTCACCTTCTTTCACTATTACCTTTAAATTCTTCCTTCAGGATCATTAAAGTGTCTATCTATGTCACCTTTTGCTGCTTTCAATGCTATATCTAGTTTTACTTCTTGTGATGAAGGAATCTTCTACTTTTCTAGTTTACTCAGTGATAAGTGTAACAATTTCTCTGGATGTCTAAAACAACAGACATCTGTAAAAAACGTTCTCACCTCTAAAAGAGCAATAAATACATTTGACAAATTAGCCCTTAGTTTGACATATTTCTGGACTTGTTCTTCACAGATGTGAGAAGTAAAGGTTCATTTAGTCAGCTATGTTGATGCTTTCTGCAGTGTAAATAATGTGTGGATGGAACAAAACTATTTACAACTTTGTTTGTCTGAGATTTGTCACAGTGAATGCTTTAGATAAGGATAAAGAAAGTCACACTATGTGTTGTCTTTACAAGAGCTTTTACTACAGCAACTACATATATTATTATGCATCAATACCCGTCTATATCCCCCTTTTTTCTGAAAAAGGGCCGCATTAACAACACCCCCTTTTTCAGAAACATCTAAGAAGAATGGAGTGAAGTAATCTGAGAATTAAAACCATTCTATCTGTTAGAGGTCAAATGAACAGCAGCTACAACACGCTCTAGGCCCATAAGAATACAGAGAGAGGTAACACACCAGTGAGAGTTAACAACATGCTTCAAAAGCATCATGATACTCAAAGTTGGGAGTACGAATGTAATTTAAAGTGACGTGGTACAGGTCTTTTGGAGGGACTAAAGGCTGGATGGACTGCACCCAAGTTTCCCCAAAAGTTGTAAAAAGCAAGAATGTCCCCTTTTTCAAGTGTCTCTGGGAATGGTCGTTGGTGTACCCGTGAACTCCACTACTGGAACCCATTGCGATGAAGATTGAAGGTTGTGAAACATCACCAGTGAGAGTGGAGTAACAGTCCTGTGTCAACCACAGAGCTGCATGAATTCTACAGTCATTGTGAGGAGGGGCTCTGCCAAACCCTCTCCCTTAAAGCACTCTGGATGACCCTTGACATTTAACCAGGCTGCTGTCACACCTGGTTGGCTCCTTGTCCATTAGGAGTCCGGTACTGATAAGAACCATGCTGCTTGCTGCTTCTGAGGGCCCTGTGAGGGAGGGCCGGAGCAGCCCACTGTCCTGGGTGGTGTCTGGCCCAGTGGTCGAGTGTCCCACAATAAAAACATCCTTAATTCTGTGGACCTGGAGCAAACCCACACCAGCCAAGTCCACCATATCCCCTGTAACCACGCCTGTACAGATTGAAATTGTACCCTGTACTCCTCCCATAAGAGTGATATGGCTGCTGTACATATGGTTGCTCTAGATTAAACACCGGAGCTTATTTGGTTGCATCATAAAGTAGCCTCTGCCTCTTGAAGCTGCATCTTTAAGAGGTGCAGCTCTAAGTCTTATTAACTCTATCATCTGCTGTTTGCTGTTGTTTATGTGAGCGTAAGTGATGTAAGACGTGTATCTCCCATATGGGGAGCGATACACTATTAAAACCAGGCATTTCAACTAGTTTTGCTTTTACTCATTCTGCTAGGCCTGCTACTAGGACTGCTTGTTTGAATTAAAGCTATGCCCCCCCAGTACAACCTTATATTTAGAACATGCCAACAAGTGTAGCACCATCTAAGTTGACTTCACTTTTGTGTACAGTTTGTCATTGATGTCAGTAAAATTTCCAGTCTAATTCTTTAAACATCACTCGTAAACAGTCTAGAAATAGTTGAAATGTCAGCAAGGTGAACATAATTACGAAGTTTAAATTATTGTCTAAGCTATGGGGCCAAAATAAAGTAATTTTTGGTTTTCTATTTTAAGAATGTAAAAAACAAAGTCAGAATGGGTTGTTTGCATAATCAATGCATGCAAATAAGTACTAAGTACTAATAAGTGATCTACAACAGCTAACTCATTTCCTGCGCTCCTTGAATTAATCAATGCTTAAATTTAGCTATATAATATGTCTATATAACAACAAGAGAAACACTATAAAACATGAACACATTTAACTACATAAAAACAAAGTAACAACAGTGAGGACTGTGGGGTGATACTGAATGGGCTAAGAAAGGATGGGGCCTTCTTCTCTCCTGTAAAACACCCTATCTAATCTCTCCTTTAAAGATACTGATCAACCCAGTGCACAGAGTCAACAAGCACACAGACCAGAGCCCCACTCTTCCAATCAACAGCCAAAACCCAAAATAAATCTTCCAGCAGTTAGAAAGGAACTCCTCCTTTAAACTATGCAAATGTATAGTTCATCTGTTTTAAACCTTTAGAAGAATTTTAAAAGATTTTCCCCTCTCCTTCAGTAAATGTTCCACTATTATTGCCTATTTAATAACACTAAAATTCTATTGATCAATCACACTCAAACAAAATAATTAATAATTATAATAATTAATAATTAATTGTTGCTCAAAATACCGGTAACAGGGTAGAAGAAAAAGCCCCTACCTTTCCCCTTTCCACTCTCTGAACCAGTGAGAGAAAAGAGAAAGGAGGTGCAATGGACGGAAAAAAATATATATTTCTAAATATTTGTACTCAAGGAGCAGAACTTGAGTTCAAATTAACACACAGCAGAAAACACTATACACATGAACAGCAGAAAATGAATAGACGCAATGCTCTATTTGGAGTCCTCACTGGCAAGCTTCTACAGCAGTCCTAATGACAACTGCGGCCAGTGACTGGGGGTTCTATCCCAGACTCACAAACAGTTTTAATTCACTTCTGCTGAATCACCGCCTCCCCAATAATCCCACACACAGTTCTCTGTCAACTGAAATGACCAGCGCTCAACCTGTTGCTTTCTCTACGTTGTCATTCAGTGTCAAAAGAAAAGACCCAGCCCAACATTTATCCCAGCCAGTCTCTCGCCCCTGGCTTTCTAACCAGTCTCTCGCCCCTGGTTTCCTAGTCAGTCTCTCGCCCCTGACATTACAACCAGTCTCTCGCCACTGGATTCACAGTCAGTCTCTCGTCCCTGACTTCTCTTCGTACGGCCTTCTGTTCGATCGCTTACTTGAATTCTTGATTCAATTTTCTAAATTTAGACATTAACACCGTCTATACCAGTGGTGTCCAAACTTTTTTTCTTGCGGGCCAAAATTGTCGCGTTAGAATCACTCACGGGCCACAGGGTTTTTTTGTTTGTTTTTTTTAAATATTGGAAGGAACTTTTTGTATTTTGACCTCTTCAAAAAATAATGTAAATACACAATAATTAATAAGAAATAACTAATTTGAATCTAACTTGAATTTCCCTCGGGATCAATAAAGTATCTATCTATCTATCTATCTATCTATCTATCTAATTGCAGTGGGAAACTGTTGTGTTCTAATTTTTTGGAAAGAATAGTCAGGCTTTTATAGGTCTCCCTCGCTAACATGAAAAAGAAAAAAAGAACGAAATACGATATCTGATGAGGCCTGGGGCCAAAATCTTCTGATTCTTCGATTTGAAGTCAAGGGCCACAAAAAATCCACTCAAGGGCCACAAATGGCCCCCGGGCCGCACTTTGGACACCCCTGGTCTATACCCAAACCAGACAACGATAATTTAGGTTTTCCAATGTGCACAATTTTATGGAAAAGGTTTGTGTTCACCTTTGGTTTTTGTGAGGCCTCTCGATGTCTGGATAGGTCTGGACGTTGTACCATAGACTTCAATGCAGTCGTTCTACTACCTTAAGAAATTAATACATTTGAATTAAACATATTTCAAAAAATGTTATAAATTAATCAATACTTACGTCCTCCATCAAACCTCATCCCCCATCGTCGGGGTCACCAAGTGAAGGATAAAAGTTGGTATTGAAGGATAAAAGTTGCTATTTCATCCTTTTCCTAAATGTTGTTTATAACAAATAAACAACATAATAAATCTGACTCCTCTAAATAATTACCTCAAATCTCTGCGCATTCTTTTGATGGGATGAGAGGAATGACTGGAGGCGTCGCTTTCAGGTTAACAGAGTTTATTAACCCGATGAATCAAGAATAGAAGTTACAGAGTCTCTGGGTTCAACACTACGCGTCCCTGACAACAGACAGATGCTGGATCAGTTCACGAAGTCTGAGCCCCGACTATCTTTCCCTGAACCCTTTTATACACTAGACAGAGAATATCTAACCAAATAATGCATTCAAGAATGTGCGGTTTCCTTCCTGCGATTGGGGCAACTTCCAAATTATGCGTCTTCGGATGAGTGGTTCCCCATCTCTCATTGGTCCATCTACTACCGAATCCTTTCACCATCTGTAGGGGAAGACACTTCCTACCTGTTTCTTATCACAACCTGACATCTAGTCTAGTAACTAATTCTTTTTAAGGAGAAGACAATTTAGGTAATTAAGAATCCAGACTCACTCAACCTATATAAAAGTGGGTGAGTGATTAACTGTTCAGGGCCTTAAACTAAACCTATGTTTCAGTTGGTGAGTGATTCAGTTTAAAGGGCCACATCAAACACGTGTTGGAATGTGCATTCACTCCGACAAGCCCTCTTCACACAAACACCTTACTGAAAAGTATGACAATTTTATTAACACACACAAACCTAGAATAAAACATGATAAAATAACTGGTATAATATAAATGTAAGCGAACATCATTCAAACTGTAAATATCAAACCTTTCCTTTGGATCGGGTGATGAAACTTTATTGCAGTAAACACATTGATTATAAGCAGAAAAAGGCCTAATATTCTATCAAAACCAGGCCTGGTTTGTCACACTAGAACCCAACAATTGTAGCCCTGATAGAGGCTTCTGGAAACCAGGCCTTTTGTAAATGTTTTAACCTATGACAAGGATGTTTCATATCACAGGCTCGTCCAGGATTTGAGCCCGGGACTTCTCGCACCCAAAGCGAGAATCATACCCCTAGACCAAAGAGCCACATCTTTCAGACTTCAAATCAAAAAAGAACAAATGAGGACAGATCAATCTGAAAGCTTTCTTCATTTCCAGTAACTGTTAGAGTGTGGCTCAAGCCATCAGATAGAGCAAAAACATGGCACTGTACCTCCTAAATCTGACAGTTAGGAATGCAGCACTAGAACTCAACAAATGTTGTTCTGATAGAGGCTTCTGGAAACCAGGCATTTTTGAAACGTTTCAACCTATCACAAGGATGTTTCATTATAATGGGCTCGTCCGGGATTTGAACCAGGGACGTCTCGCACCCTAAGCGAGAATCATACCCCTAGACCAACAAGCCATATCATTTGGCCTTCAAATCAGTACAGTACAGTACATTGAGCAAGTCTGTGCATGTCAGGGAGCATGGTGTATGCAATGTAAGCAGGAGAGCTGGAGCATTGATACTCTATGTAAACAGACTTTCAAGGGTTTCTCTGACCTCTGAACATTCTCTAAACCATAGCTTTTTGCGTCTGTGCATTGCTGTATTCATGGGATTGACATAGTGTTCTGGGACTTGCCAGTGCTTTATTCTTTGAACTGAATACATGTGTAAGCCAGCCAGCAAAGGTTGCTTTCTCTGTGGCAATGGCATTTCTTCTTGTCCAAATCCCTATTTCTTTCTATTCAAATCCCTGCACTTTGACAGCCACAAGTCGCTGGCACCATACAAATTCTTTCACTGCTCTCCCAGGGAGCTCTGTAGTGGTTCCATGGTGTAATGGTCAGCACTCTGGACTTTGACTCCAGCGAGCTGAGTTCAAATCTCGGTGGGACCCGCTTTTGAAGCATTCCATGTTCATGACCGGTAATCCCTTGAACAACTAAGGTGTCAGGGGCTCAAGTCAATCCATCTCTAAGAGCCCGTGATCTTCATATCTTTGCTCACACAGTTGTTGTTACACTTGCTTGGCTTCCCAAAGAGTTCATTAAAAATGTGCTGTACTTGTAAGACATTTGTTGCGCTGCAAAATAAAAGATTCCAACGTCAACCACAAGTGTTTTGAAAGCACTGATTTCGCCAGGCAAAAAAAGACAAGCTACATGGCAATTGTCAGTAAGACCCTGCCGTGGCCAATAGAAGGTCACACTGTTCTGCACCTTGTGAGTAGGTCTCACCGAGATCTGAAGTGGGATCACTGGAATTCAATGTCCAGATTGCTGCACAATACACAATGGAATGGGACTCCAGTCGATGGTCGGATAACAGACCATAACAACAGTGTCTCCCAAGTCAATTGAGATGGCTTCACTCGTCCCTGGGTGGGCTCGAACCACCATCCTCTCGGTTAACAGCCGAGCGCGCTAGCCGATTGCGCCACAGAGACTGGCTATCCAGCACTGCCTGTCGTTGGCCAATTGCGACACACTGTACTCTGAGTCCAACATCAGTTACGTGACGGGTAAAACGAACAGAGCTTTGGGGATGAAATCAATGTGTCCCTCCAATAAGACTGATCCACAGTGAAGTAGATATCTGTCAGACCTACCTGTAACAACAAATGACTTTTCTATGTACTTTGGAAGGGGTTGCTTTGATTTGACTCTGTCAAGCTTGTCTGGCAAAGTTGCTTTTTGGGGAAATGTAATAAAAAGTGCTGCTCCCAGGCCCTACAACACTTCAAGCATTAATTGAGCAGTGAATGTGTGAAGGCACTGCTGGGAGTTGAACCCAGGATCTCCTGTTTACAAGACAGGCGCTTTCACCAGCTAAGCCACAGCACCCATCTGTAATGCACAGTTTGGTGCAATAGCTCCTTGCATCAAGTCTTCCAAAGTCCACAAGGTGGGTGGCTTTATTGTATCTCCATTGCCTTTTACCTGAAGCTGCATATGAAGTTACGCTGCTGTCAATGCTGAGGACATTGCCACCAATTATAAGGAAATGCAAAAGAGGCACTGCTGGGATTCGAACCCAGGATCTCCTGTTTACTAGACAGGCACTTTGACCAACTAAGCCACAGTGCCACCAGTTGGCTTGTGCTGCTAAAGTTTGAAATTTTGTGTGTGATTGAACCGAAGCAGCTTCTTAACGCCTGTACTCCCCGTTGCTGAGAAGGCTGAGTGGTTTAAGGTGCAGAGTTCAGGTCGCGCTCTCTCCAGGAGGACGGATCTCATGCAGTCAGGATGACCGAGTGGTCTAAGGCGCTGCGTTCAGGTCGCAGTCTCCCCTGGAGGCGTGGGTTCGAATCCCACTTCTGACACAGATAAGCTTTTTCATGTTACTGCTGTCTGTAACATGACAGTGGCAATGACGATTGAGCAAGTCTTTGCATGTCAGCGAGCATGATGTCAATAATATGCAATGTAAGCAGGAGAGCTGGAGCATTGATACTCTATGGGTACGTCTCACTTTGCTTATTTGCAGTCTCCTCGGTCCTCGGTCCTCGGCCGAACCGGAAGTAGTTCCAAAACCGCCATGTTGAGGATTGTCCCAAAGCTCTTATAGCGAACGGAGGAGAGAGGATCGAGGAGAGAGGAGGCTGATCCGAGGAGCGATGACCGAGGAGACACGAGAGCTGACTTCACGGAAGTCTTTTCACTGACAGACACGCCCCCTTCTCGTATGTCACTCACTGATTGGACGCTGCGCAGGATCAGACTTCAGTGAAACTTCTCAACTTGAGCAGAGTTTAATACGGGAGAAAAGACGGACATTAAAAAGACGCTAAACGGAGCGTCGGACATTTGAACAGATGATGAACATCAGTGAGTTTGTAAAGAGTCGCTCTGTGATGAGCTGGGATTAAAAAGAGTCTGACATGAAGAGGAGTCCTTTTTATATTCTCACTTATTTATCTTCTGAACGTTTCATCATTTAGATTCTAATCAATCATTTTCAGTATCCTGACACATAAATATCTGTGTTTATAAAATACAGAGTTGGTTGTCTAAATACAGGCTAGGTTAAGTCCAAACTGTTTAATAATAATCAATAATTATAGACAATTCAAAATGAAATCTTTTAGTCAGTAGAAACTGTCCTTTTGGTTTGAAACAGACTGCAGGTTGTTCTTCAGGTGTTTTTTTAATCAGGTAAAGACACTAAACACTGTAACTGTGTTTGATGAGAAATAATACAGTGCATGTTTGTGTGGACATAAACAGCTGTTCGGCTGATTGACAGCTGAACGCGATCAGCTGATGTCGCGTCATGTGACGCTGTCGAGGAAACGACGTCTCATGAGTCTTAAAGCTGATTTCCTCGGTCCTCTCTCCTCGGCTTCGTTTCCTCCGTGCATCTCTGGTGGGCGGGACTAAGACGCAAGTGGAGGAGACAACTCGGAGGACACTCGGTGCAAATAAGGGAACTGAGAAAGGCCCTATGTCAACAGACTTTCAAGGGTTTCTCGGACCTCTGACCATTCTCTAGACCATAGCTTTTTGCGTCTGTGCATTGCTGTATTCATGGGATTGACAGTGTTCTGGGACTTGCCAGTGCTTTATTCTTTGAACTGAATACATGTGTAAGCCAGCCACAAGTCGCTGCACCATACAAATTCTTTCACTGCTCTCCCAGGGAGCTCTGTAGTGGTTCCATGGTGTAATGGTCAGCACTCTGGACTTTGACTCCAGCGATCCGAGTTCAAATCTCAGTGGGACCTGCTTTTGAAGCACTCCATGTTCATGGCCTGTCATTGGGGCTGTGGTCTTCCAGGCACCGGTAATCCCTTGAACAACTAAGGTGTCAGGGGCTCAAGTCAATCCATCTCTAAGAGCCCGTGATCTTCATATCTTTGCTCACACAGTTGTTGTTACACTTGCTTGGCTTCCCAAAGAGTTCATTAAAAATGTGCTGTACTTGTAAGACATTTGTTGCGCTGCAAAATAAAAGATTCCAACGCCAACCACAAGTGTTTTGAAAGCACTGATTTCGCCAGGCAAAAAAAGACAAGCTACATGGCAATTGTCAGTAAGACCCTGCCGTGGCCAATAGAAGGTCACACTGTTCTGCACCTTGTGAGTAGGTCTCACCGAGATCTGAAGTGGGACCACTGGAATTCAATGTCCAGATTGCTGCACAATACACAATGGAATGGGACTCCAGTCGATGTTCGGATAACAGACCATAAGAACAGTGTCTCCCAAGTCAATTGAGATGGCTTCACTCGTCCCTGGGTGGGCTCGAACCACCATCCTCTCAGTTAACAGCAGAGCGCGCTAGCCGATTGCGCCACAGAGTCTGGCTATCCAGCACTGCCTGTCGTTGGCCAATTGCGACACACTGTACTCTGAGTCCAACATCAGTTACGTGACGGGTAAAACGAACAGAGCTTTGGGGATGAAATCAATGTGTCCCTCCAATAAGACTGATCCACAGTGAAGTAGATATCTGTCAGACCTACCTGTAACAACAAATGACTTTTCTATGTACTTTGGAAGGGGTTGCTTTGATTTGACTCTGTCAAGCTTGTCTGGCAAAGTTGCTTTTTGGGGAAATGTAATAAAAAGTGCTGCTCCCAGGCCCTACAACACTTCAAGCATTAATTGAGCAGTGAATGTGTGAAGGCACTGCTGGGAGTTGAACCCAGGATCTCCTGTTTACAAGACAGGCGCTTTCACCAGCTAAGCCACAGCACCCATCTGTAATGCACAGTTTGGTGCAATAGCTCCTTGCATCAAGTCTTCCAAAGTCCACAAGGTGGGTGGCTTTATTGTATCTCCATTGCCTTTTACCTGAAGCTGCATATGAAGTTACGCTGCTGTCAATGCTGAGGACATTGCCACCAATTATAAGGAAATGCGAAAGAGGCACTGCTGGGATTCGAACCCAGGATCTCCTGTTTACTAGACAGGCACTTTGACCAACTAAGCCACAGTGCCACCAGTTGGCTTGTGCTGCTAAAGTTTGAAATTTTGTGTGTGATTGAACCGAAGCAGCTTCTTAACGCCTGTACTCCCCGTTGCTGAGAAGGCTGAGTGGTTTAATGTGCAGAGTTCAGGTCGTGCTCTCTCCAGGAGGACGGATCTCATGCAGTCAGGATGGCCGAGCGGTCTAAGGCGCTGCGTTCAGGTCGCAGTCTCCCCTGGAGGCGTGGGTTCAAATCCCACTTCTGACACAGATAAGCTTTTTCATGTTACTGCTGTCTGTAACATGACAGTGGCAATGACGATTGAGCAAGTCTTTGCATGTCAGGGAGCATGATGTCAATAATATGCAATGTAAGCAGGAGAGCTGGAGCATTGATACTCTATGGGTACGTCTCACTTTGCTTATTTGCAGTCTCCTCGGTCCTCGGTCCTCGGCCGAACCGGAAGTAGTTCCAAAGCCGCCATGTTGAGGATCGTCCCAAAGCTCTTATAGCGAACGGAGGAGAGAGGATCGAGGAGAGAGGAGGCTGATCCGAGGAGCGATGACCGAGGAGACACGAGAGCTGACTTCACGGAAGTCTTTTCACTGACAGACACGCCCCCTTCTCGTATGTCACTCACTGATTGGACGCTGCGCAGGATCAGACTTCAGTGAAACTTCTCAACATGAGCAGAGTTTAATACGGGAGAAAAGACGGACATTAAAAAGACGCTAAATGGAGCGTCGGACATTTGAACAGATGATGAACATCAGTGAGTTTGTAAAGAGTCGCTCTGTGATGAGCTGGGATTAAAAAGAGTCTGACATGAAGAGGAGTCCTTTTTATATTCTCACTTATTTATCTTCTGAACGTTTCATCATTTAGATTCTAATCAATCATTTTCAGTATCCTGACACATAAATATCTGTGTTTATAAAATACAGAGTTGGTTGTCTAAATACAGGCTAGGTTAAGTCCAAACTGTTTAATAATAATCAATAATTATAGACAATTCAAAATGAAATCTTTTAGTCAGTAGAAACTGTCCTTTTGGTTTGAAACAGACTGCAGGTTGTTCTTCAGGTGTTTTTTTAATCAGGTAAAGACACTAAACACTGTAACTGTGTTTGATGAGAAATAATACAGTGCGTGTTTGTGTGGACATAAACAGCTGTTCGGCTGATTGACAGCTGAACGCGATCAGCTGATGTCGCGTCATGTGACGCTGTCGAGGAAACGACGTCTCATGAGTCTTAAAGCTGATTTCCTCGGTCCTCTCTCCTCGGCTTCGTTTCCTCCGTGCATCTCTGGTGGGCGGGACTAAGACGCAAGTGGAGGAGACAACTCGGAGGACACTCGGTGCAAATAAGGGAACTGAGAAAGGCCCTATGTCAACAGACTTTCAAGGGTTTCTCGGACCTCTGACCATTCTCTAGACCATAGCTTTTTGCGTCTGTGCATTGCTGTATTCATGGGATTGACAGTGTTCTGGGACTTGCCAGTGCTTTATTCTTTGAACTGAATACATGTGTAAGCCAGCCACAAGTCGCTGGCACCATACAAATTCTTTCACTGCTCTCCCAGGGAGCTCTGTAGTGGTTCCATGGTGTAATGGTCAGCACTCTGGACTTTGACTCCAGCGATCCGAGTTCAAATCTCGGTGGGACCTGCTTTTGAAGCACTCCATGTTCATGGCCTGTCATTGGGGCTGTGGTCTTCCAGGCACCGGTAATCCCTTGAACAACTAAGGTGTCAGGGGCTCAAGTCAACCCATCTCTAAGAGCCCGTGATCTTCATATCTTTGCTCACACAGTTGTTGTTACACTTGCTTGGCTTCCCAAAGAGTTCATTAAAAATGTGCTGTACTTGTAAGACATTTGTTGCGCTGCAAAATAAAAGATTCCAACGCCAACCACAAGTGTTTTGAAAGCACTGATTTCGCCAGGCAAAAAAAGACAAGCTACATGGCAATTGTCAGTAAGACCCTGCCGTGGCCAATAGAAGGTCACACTGTTCTGCACCTTGTGAGTAAGTCTCACCGAGATCTGAAGTGGGACCACTGGAATTCAATGTCCAGATTGCTGCACAATACACAATGGAATGGGACTCCAGTCGATGGTCGGATAACAGACCATAAGAACAGTGTCTCCCAAGTCAATTGAGATGGCTTCACTCGTCCCTGGGTGGGCTCGAACCACCATCCTCTCGGTTAACAGCAGAGCGCGCTAGCCGATTGCGCCACAGAGACTGGCTATCCAGCACTGCCTGTCGTTGGCCAATTGCGACACACTGTACTCTGAGTCCAACATCAGTTACGTGACGGGTAAAACGAACAGAGCTTTGGGGATGAAATCAATGTGTCCCTCCAATAAGACTGATCCACAGTGAAGTAGATATCTGTCAGACCTACCTGTAACAACAAATGACTTTTCTATGTACTTTGGAAGGGGTTGCTTTGATTTGACTCTGTCAAGCTTGTCTGGCAAAGTTGCTTTTTGGGGAAATGTAATAAAAAGTGCTGCTCCCAGGCCCTACAACACTTCAAGCATTAATTGAGCAGTGAATGTGTGAAGGCACTGCTGGGAGTTGAACCCAGGATCTCCTGTTTACAAGACAGGCGCTTTCACCAGCTAAGCCACAGCACCCTTCTGTAATGCACAGTTTGGTGCAATAGCTCCTTGCATCAAGTCTTCCAAAGTCCACAAGGTGGGTGGCTTTATTGTATCTCCATTGCCTTTTACCTGAAGCTGCATATGAAGTTACGCTGCTGTCAATGCTGAGGACATTGCCACCAATTATAAGGAAATGCAAAAGAGGCACTGCTGGGATTCGAACCCAGGATCTCCTGTTTACTAGACAGGCACTTTGACCAACTAAGCCACAGTGCCACCAGTTGGCTTGTGCTGCTAAAGTTTGAAATTTTGTGTGTGATTGAACCGAAGCAGCTTCTTAACGCCTGTACTCCCCGTTGCTGAGAAGGCTGAGTGGTTTAATGTGCAGAGTTCAGGTCGTGCTCTCTCCAGGAGGACGGATCTCATGCAGTCAGGATGGCCGAGCGGTCTAAGGCGCTGCGTTCAGGTCGCAGTCTCCCCTGGAGGCGTGGGTTCAAATCCCACTTCTGACACAGATAAGCTTTTTCATGTTACTGCTGTCTGTAACATGACAGTGGCAATGACGATTGAGCAAGTCTTTGCATGTCAGGGAGCATGATGTCAATAATATGCAATGTAAGCAGGAGAGCTGGAGCATTGATACTCTATGGGTACGTCTCACTTTGCTTATTTGCAGTCTCCTCGGTCCTCGGTCCTCGGCCGAACCGGAAGTAGTTCCAAAGCCGCCATGTTGAGGATCGTCCCAAAGCTCTTATAGCGAACGGAGGAGAGAGGATCGAGGAGAGAGGAGGCTGATCCGAGGAGCGATGACCGAGGAGACACGAGAGCTGACTTCACGGAAGTCTTTTCACTGACAGACACGCCCCCTTCTCGTATGTCACTCACTGATTGGACGCTGCGCAGGATCAGACTTCAGTGAAACTTCTCAACATGAGCAGAGTTTAATACGGGAGAAAAGACGGACATTAAAAAGACGCTAAACGGAGCGTCGGACATTTGAACAGATGATGAACATCAGTGAGTTTGTAAAGAGTCGCTCTGTGATGAGCTGGGATTAAAAAGAGTCTGACATGAAGAGGAGTCCTTTTTATATTCTCACTTATTTATCTTCTGAACGTTTCATCATTTAGATTCTAATCAATCATTTTCAGTATCCTGACACATAAATATCTGTGTTTATAAAATACAGAGTTGGTTGTCTAAATACAGGCTAGGTTAAGTCCAAACTGTTTAATAATAATCAATAATTATAGACAATTCAAAATGAAATCTTTTAGTCAGTAGAAACTGTCCTTTTGGTTTGAAACAGACTGCAGGTTGTTCTTCAGGTGTTTTTTTAATCAGGTAAAGACACTAAACACTGTAACTGTGTTTGATGAGAAATAATACAGTGCGTGTTTGTGTGGACATAAACAGCTGTTCGGCTGATTGACAGCTGAACGCGATCAGCTGATGTCGCGTCATGTGACGCTGTCGAGGAAACGACGTCTCATGAGTCTTAAAGCTGATTTCCTCGGTCCTCTCTCCTCGGCTTCGTTTCCTCCGTGCATCTCTGGTGGGCGGGACTAAGACGCAAGTGGAGGAGACAACTCGGAGGACACTCGGTGCAAATAAGGGAACTGAGAAAGGCCCTATGTCAACAGACTTTCAAGGGTTTCTCGGACCTCTGACCATTCTCTAGACCATAGCTTTTTGCGTCTGTGCATTGCTGTATTCATGGGATTGACAGTGTTCTGGGACTTGCCAGTGCTTTATTCTTTGAACTGAATACATGTGTAAGCCAGCCACAAGTCGCTGGCACCATACAAATTCTTTCACTGCTCTCCCAGGGAGCTCTGTAGTGGTTCCATGGTGTAATGGTCAGCACTCTGGACTTTGACTCCAGCGATCCGAGTTCAAATCTCGGTGGGACCTGCTTTTGAAGCACTCCATGTTCATGGCCTGTCATTGGGGCTGTGGTCTTCCAGGCACCGGTAATCCCTTGAACAACTAAGGTGTCAGGGGCTCAAGTCAATCCATCTCTAAGAGCCCGTGATCTTCATATCTTTGCTCACACAGTTGTTGTTACACTTGCTTGGCTTCCCAAAGAGTTCATTAAAAATGTGCTGTACTTGTAAGACATTTGTTGCGCTGCAAAATAAAAGATTCCAACGCCAACCACAAGTGTTTTGAAAGCACTGATTTCGCCAGGCAAAAAAAGACAAGCTACATGGCAATTGTCAGTAAGACCCTGCCGTGGCCAATAGAAGGTCACACTGTTCTGCACCTTGTGAGTAGGTCTCACCGAGATCTGAAGTGGGACCACTGGAATTCAATGTCCAGATTGCTGCACAATACACAATGGAATGGGACTCCAGTCGATGGTCGGATAACAGACCATAACAACAGTGTCTCCCAAGTCAATTGAGATGGCTTCACTCGTCCCTGGGTGGGCTCGAACTACCATCCTCTCGGTTAACAGCAGAGCGCGCTAGCCGATTGCGCCACAGAAACTGGCTATCCAGCACTGCCTGTCGTTGGCCAATTGCGACACACTGTACTCTGAGTCCAACATCAGTTACGTGACGGGTAAAACGAACAGAGCTTTGGGGATGAAATCAATGTGTCCCTCCAATAAGACTGATCCACAGTGAAGTAGATATCTGTCAGACCTACCTGTAACAACAAATGACTTTTCTATGTACTTTGGAAGGGGTTGCTTTGATTTGACTCTGTCAAGCTTGTCTGGCAAAGTTGCTTTTTGGGGAAATGTAATAAAAAGTGCTGCTCCCAGGCCCTACAACACTTCAAGCATTAATTGAGCAGTGAATGTGTGAAGGCACTGCTGGGAGTTGAACCCAGGATCTCCTGTTTACAAGACAGGCGCTTTCACCAGCTAAGCCACAGCACCCATCTGTAATGCACAGTTTGGTGCAATAGCTCCTTGCATCAAGTCTTCCAAAGTCCACAAGGTGGGTGGCTTTATTGTATCTCCATTGCCTTTTACCTGAAGCTGCATATGAAGTTACGCTGCTGTCAATGCTGAGGACATTGCCACCAATTATAAGGAAATGCAAAAGAGGCACTGCTGGGATTCGAACCCAGGATCTCCTGTTTACTAGACAGGCACTTTGACCAACTAAGCCACAGTGCCACCAGTTGGCTTGTGCTGCTAAAGTTTGAAATTTTGTGTGTGATTGAACCGAAGCAGCTTCTTAACGCCTGTACTCCCCGTTGCTGAGAAGGCTGAGTGGTTTAATGTGCAGAGTTCAGGTCGTGCTCTCTCCAGGAGGACAGATCTCATGCAGTCAGGATGGCCGAGCGGTCTAAGGCGCTGCGTTCAGGTCGCAGTCTCCCCTGGAGGCGTGGGTTCAAATCCCACTTCTGACACAGATAAGCTTTTTCATGTTACTGCTGTCTGTAACATGACAGTGGCAATGACGATTGAGCAAGTCTTTGCATGTCAGGGAGCATGATGTCAATAATATGCAATGTAAGCAGGAGAGCTGGAGCATTGATACTCTATACAGGAAGAAAAGGGCATTCAAGGAGGGAGACCAGGCAGAGCTGAAGCGGGTGCAGGGGGAACTCAAGGTCAGACTCCGAGAGGCAAAGGAGGAGTACAGAAGGAAGGTAGAACAGAAGCTTCAGCAGAATAACATGAGGGAGGTCTGGGAGGGCATGAAGACCATCACAGGCTGCAGGAAGAAAAACAACAACGCAGAAGACGGGGACCCTGAGAGAGCAAACCAGCTCAACTTGTTTTTTAACAGGTTCGACAGCCCCGTCGCTGCAGCCAGTGCCTGTCCCCCCAGCACCCCTCTACACACCCCCTCCCCCCCTCCACACACCCCCTCCCCCCCTCTCACTCCTCCCCCCCCAGCACCCCCCCCCCCCCCAGCACCCCTCTACACACCCCCTCCCCCCCTCTCACTCCCCCCAACACCTCCACCAGAACAGATACAACCTCCAGTGACAATCCACCCCCCCTCCCCCCCACCATCACCAGAGACCAGGTGAGCAAGGAGCTGAAGAGACTCCGCCCCAGGAAGGCAGCAGGCCCAGACAAGGTGTGTCCCAGGATGCTAAAGGCCTGCTCTGCTGAGCTGGGGGAGCCACTTCAGCATATCTTCAACATGAGCCTGCGGCTCGGGAAGGTTCCTGTGCTCTGGAAGACCTCGTGCCTCACCCCTGTCCCCAAGAAGAAGAACCCCAGTGAACCAGGCGACTTCAGACCAATCGCTCTGACATCCCACGTTATGAAGACCTTTGAACGGCTGCTGCTCCAACACCTCAGACCCCAGGTACAACACGCACAGGATCCCCTGCAGTTTGCATACCAGGCAAAGGTGGGCGTGGACGATGCCATCCTCTATCTTCTACACAGGGCTTACTCTCATCTGGACAAAGGGAGCAGCGTGATGAGAATCATGTTCTTTGATTTCTCAAGCGCTTTCGACACCATCCATCCCCTCCTACTGAGAGACAAGCTGACCGAGATGAGGGTGGACTCGCACCTGGTGAGGTGGATCACGGACTACCTCACAGAGAGCCCACAGTACGTCAGACTGAAGGACTGCACATCTGACACTGTGGTCAGCAGCACCGGAGCACCACAGGGGACCGTGCTCTCCCCCGTCCTGTTCACCCTGTACACCTCGGACTTCCAGTATAACTCTGAGCTCTGCCACATGCAGAAATACTCGGACGACACTGCGATAGTTGCTTGTGTCAGGGATGGACAGGAGGAGGAGTACAGGAGCCTGATCGAGGACTTTGTGACGTGGTGCAGTGCCAACCATCTGCAGCTAAACACCTCCAAGACCAAGGAGATGGTGGTGGACTTCCGAAGGAAGAAACCACATCTTGAACCTGTTTCCATCGGCGGGGTCAACGTGGAGGTGGTCAGGACCTACGGGTATCTGGGGCTGCAGCTGGATGACAAGCTGGACTGGTCGCCTAACATGGACACTACCTGCAGGAAGGGACAGAGCCGTCTGTACTTCCTGAGAAGGCTGGGGTCCTTCAACATCTGCAAAAAGCTGCTGCAGATGTTCTACCAGTCTGTGGTGTCCAGCGTCCTCTTCTACGCCGTGGTGTGCTGGGGAGGAAGCTGCAAGAAGAGGGACGCAGCACGCCTGGACAGACTGGTGAGGAGGGCCGGCTCTGTGGTGGGTACAGAGCTGGACTCACTGGTGACAGTGGTAGAGAGGAGGTCTCTGGACAAAATGCTCTCCATCATGGACAACACACACCACCCTCTGCACAGCACCTTCACCGGGCAGAGGAGCATGTTCAGCGAAAGACTGCTGTCACAGTCGTGCTCCACGGACAGACTCAAGAACTCTTTTGTCCCCCTGGCCATAAGACTGTATAACACTTCACTGTCACGGCAGGGAAGAAGCGCACGGTGATCCCTGGAATCTTTTTTCACTTTTTTCTCACTCCTCACCTGCACTGCTGACCTCAGAGTCAGCCCCCAGTTGGACACTGTAATGCATATTGATAGTCACCTTACTGAGCACAGGTCACTTTAAAGATAATCACCCTAGTCATGTCTGGTTTCATCCTACTGTTGTGTTATGCTACATCTGTAAGGGTTGACATGATCACCCTAATTAGGTCAAGTTTCACTCTATTGCCTCCAACACTTAATGCTAATCTGCCCCTCAATAGTTGGGTACTTAACGATAATTACCCTAACCACTCCTGGTTTCACCATATTGTCTAGGACACTTAATGCAAATCACTGCTCCTTTAAGTTGGTGAGCCAATTTACATTCCTGCATTGACTGTTTAACGACTGTACTCACACCTCTGGCAATACCTCCAACACCTCTGTACATGCACATGGAACTAGTTTCTAAAGGTCAGCACTTTGTTTCTAAGGCTCTTTAACTGTTTACAGGTCTCTTTTAACCAACACATGTTTTTCTCTCCTCACAGGTTATGCACATTATGCTATATTAGTTTTAAGTCTAACTGCTAATGCTAACTGCACAGGTTTAACATATAATTATGTTTATTCTTAGTCACATAGGGGCTGCTAAATCTGTTTGGGGGACTTGTATACAGAGGGGAGGGGGGACAGCGGGTGTGTATTGTAACTAATGTCTGTGTCCTGCCTGTCTGTATACTGCTACTGGATGCCTTGAATTTCCCTCGGGATCAATAAAGTATCTATCTATCTATCTATCTATCTATCTATCTCTATGTCAACAGACTTTCAAGGGTTTCTCGGACCTCTGACCATTCTCTAGACCATAGCTTTTTGCGTCTGTGCATTGCTGTATTCATGGGATTGACAGTGTTCTGGGACTTGCCAGTGCTTTATTCTTTGAACTGAATACATGTGTAAGCCAGCCACAAGTCGCTGGCACCATACAAATTCTTTCACTGCTCTCCCAGGGAGCTCTGTAGTGGTTCCATGGTGTAATGGTCAGCACTCTGGACTTTGACTCCAGCGATCCGAGTTCAAATCTCGGTGGGACCTGCTTTTGAAGCACTCCATGTTCATGGCCTGTCATTGGGGCTGTGGTCCTCCAGGCACCGGTAATCCCTTGAACAACTAAGGTGTCAGGGGCTCAAGTCAATCCATCTCTAAGAGCCCGTGATCTTCATATCTTTGCTCACACAGTTGTTGTTACACTTGCTTGGCTTCCCAAAGAGTTCATTAAAAATGTGCTGTACTGGTAAGACATTTGTTGCGCTGCAAAATAAAAGATTCCAACGCCAACCACAAGTGTTTTGAAAGCACTGATTTCGCCATGGCAAAAATAGACAAGCTACATGGCAATTGTCAGAAAGACCCTGCCGTGGCCAATAGAAGGTCACACTGTTCTGCACCTTGTGAGTAGGTCTCACCGAGATCTGAAGTGGGATCACTGGAATTCAATGTCCAGATTGCTGAACAATACACAATGGAATGGGACTCCAGTCGATGGTCGGATAACAGACCATAACAACAGTGTCTCCCAAGTCAATTGAGATGGCTTCACTCGTCCCTGGGTGGGCTCGAACCACCATCCTCTCGGTTAACAGCCGAGCGCGCTAGCCGATTGCGCCACAGAGACTGGCTATCCAGCACTGCCTGTCGTTGGCCAATTGCGACACACTGTACTCTGAGTCCAACATCAGTTACGTGATGGGTAAAACGAACAGAGCTTTGGGGATGAAATCAATGTGTCCCTCCAATAAGACTGATCCACAGTGAAGTAGATATCTGTCAGACCTACCTGTAACAACAAATGACTTTTCTATGTACTTTGGAAGGGGTTGCTTTGATTTGACTCTGTCAAGCTTGTCTGGCAAAGTTGCTTTTTGGGGAAATGTAATAAAAAGTGCTGCTCCCAGGCCCTACAACACTTCAAGCATTAATTGAGCAGTGAATGTGTGAAGGCACTGCTGGGAGTTGAACCCAGGATCTCCTGTTTACAAGACAGGCGCTTTCACCAGCTAAGCCACAGCGCCCATCTGTAATGCACAGTTTAGTGCAATAGCTCCTTGCATCAAGTCTTCCAAAGTCCACAAGGTGGGTGGCTTTATTGTATCTCCATTGCCTTTTACCTGAAGCTGCATATGAAGTTACGCTGCTGTCAATGCTGAGGACATTGCCACCAATTATAAGGAAATGCAAAAGAGGCACTGCTGGGATTCGAACCCAGGATCTCCTGTTTACTAGACAGGCACTTTGACCAACTAAGCCACAGCGCCACCAGTTGGCTTGTGCTAAAGTTTGAAATTTTGTGTGTGATTGAACCGAAGCAGCTTCTTAACGCCTGTACTCCCCGTTGCTGAGAAGGCTGAGTGGTTTAAGGTGCAGAGTTCAGGTTGCGCTCTCTCCAGGAGGACGGATCTCACGCAGTCAGGATGGCCGAGCGGTCTAAGGCGCTGCGTTCAGGTCGCAGTCTCCTCTGGAGGCGTGGGTTCAAATCCCACTTCTGACACAGATAAGCTTTTTCATGTTACTGCTGTCTGTAACATGACAGTGGCAATGACGATTGAGCAAGTCTTTGCATGTCAGGGAGCATGATATCAGTAATATGCAATGTAAGCAGGAGAGCTGGAGCATTGATACTCTATGTCAACAGACTTTCAAGGGTTTCTCGCACCTCTGACCATTCTCTAGACCGTAGCTTTTTGCGTCTGTGCATTGCTGTATTCATGGGATTGACAGTGTTCTGGGACTTGCCAGTGCTTTATTCTTTGAACTGAATACATGTGTAAGCCAGCCACAAGTCGCTGGCACCATACAAATTCTTTCACTGCTCTCCCAGGGAGCTCTGTAGTGGTTCCATGGTGTAATGGTCAGCACTCTGGACTCTGAATCCAGCGATCCGAGTTCAAATCTCGGTGGGACCTGCTTTTGAAGCATTCCATGTTCATGGCCTGTCATTGGGGCTGTGGTCCTCCAGGCACCGGTAATCCCTTGAACAACTAAGGTGTCAGGGGCTCAAGTCAATCCATCTCTAAGAGCCCGTGATCTTCATATCTTTGCTCACACAGTTGTTGTTACACTTGCTTGGCTTCCCAAAGAGTTCATGAAAAATGTGCTGTACTTGTAAGACATTTGTTGCGCTGCAAAATAAAAGATTCCAACGCCAACCACAAGTGTTTTGAAAGCACTGATTTCGCCAGGCAAAAAAAGACAAGCTACATGGCAATTGTCAGTAACACCCTGCCGTGGCCAATAGAAGGTCACACTGTTCTGCACCTTGTGAGTAGGTCTCACCGAGATCTGAAGTGGGATCACTGGAATTCAATGTCCAGATTGCTGAACAATACACAATGGAATGGGACTCCAGTCGATGGTCGGATAACAGACCATAACAACAGTGTCTCCCAAGTCAATTGAGATGGCTTCACTCGTCCCTGGGTGGGCTCGAACCACCATCCTCTCGGTTAACAGCCGAGCGCGCTAGCCGATTGCGCCACAGAGACTGGCTATCCAGCACTGCCTGTCGTTGGCCAATTGCGACACACTGTACTCTGAGTCCAACATCAGTTACGTGATGGGTAAAACGAACAGAGCTTTGGGGATGAAATCAATGTGTCCCTCCAATAAGACTGATCCACAGTGAAGTAGATATCTGTAAGACCTACCTGTAACAACAAATGACTTTTCTATGTACTTTGGAAGGGGTTGCTTTGATTTGACTCTGTCAAGCTTGTCTGGCAAAGTTGCTTTTTGGGGAAATGTAATAAACAGTGCTGCTCCCAGGCCCTACAACACTTCAAGCATTAATTGAGCAGTGAATGTGTGAAGACACTGCTGGGAGTTGAATCCAGGATCTCCTTTTTACAAGACAGGCGCTTTCACCAGCTAAGCCACAGCGCCCATCCGTAATGCACAGTTTGGTGCAATAGCTCCTTGCATCAAGTCTTCCAAAGTCCACAAGGTGGGTGGCTTTATTGTCTCTCCATTGCCTTTTACCTGAAGCTGCATATGAAGTTACGCTGCTGTCAATGCTGAGGACATTGCCACCAATTATAAGGAAATGCAAACGAGGCACTGCTGGGATTCGAACCCAGGATCTCCTGTTTACTAGACAGGCACTTTGACCAACTAAGCCACAGCGCCACCAGTTGGCTTGTGCTGCTAAAGTTTGAAATTTTGTGTGTGAGTGAACCGAAGCAGCTTCTCCCCGTTGCTGAGAAGGCTGAGTGGTTTAAGGTGCAGAGTTCAAGTCGCACTCTCTCCAGGAGGACTGATCTCACGCAGTCAGGATGGCCGAGCGGTCTAAGGCGCTGCGTTCAGGTCGCAGTCTCCCCTGGAGGCGTGGGTTCAAATCCCACTTCTGACACAGATAAGCTTCTTCATGTTACTGCTGTCTGTAACATGACAGTGCCAATGACGATTGAGCAAGTCTTTGCATGTCAGGGAGCATGATGTCAATAATATGCAATGTAAGCAGGAGAGCTGGAGCATTGATACTCTATGTCAACAGACTTTCAAGGGTTTCTCGGACCTCTGACCATTCTCTAGACCGTAGCTTTTTGCGTCTGTGCATTGCTGTATTCATGGGATTGACAGTGTTCTGGGACTTGCCAGTGCTTTATTCTTTGAACTGAATACATGTGTAAGCCAGCCACAAGTCGCTGGCACCATACAAATTCTTTCACTGCTCTCCCAGGGAGCTCTGTAGTGGTTCCATGGTGTAATGGTCAGCACTCTGGACTCTGAATCCAGCGATCGGAGTTCAAATCTCGGTGGGACCTGCTTTTGAAGCATTCCATGTTCATGGCCTGTCATTGGGGCTGTGGTCCTCCAGGCACCGGTAATCCCTTGAACAACTAAGGTGTCAGGGGCTCAAGTCAATCCATCTCTAAGAGCCCGTGATCTTCATATCTTTGCTCACACAGTTGTTGTTACACTTGCTTGGCTTCCCAAAGAGTTCATTAAAAATGTGCTGTACTTGTAAGACATTTGTTGCGCTGCAAAATAAAAGATTCCAACGCCAACCACAAGTGTTTTGAAAGCACTGATTTCGCCAGGCAAAAAAAGACAAGCTACATGGCAATTGTCAGTAAGACCCTGCCGTGGCCAAAAGAAGGTCACACTGTTCTGCACCTTGTGAGTAGGTCTCACCGAGATCTGAAGTGGGATCACTGGAATTCAATGTCCAGATTGCTGAACAATACACAATGGAATGGGACTCCAGTCGATGGTCGGATAACAGACCATAACAACAGTGTCTCCCAAGTCAATTGAGATGGCTTCACTCGTCCCTGGGTGGGCTCGAACCACCATCCTCTCGGTTAACAGCCGAGCGCGCTAGCCGATTGCGCCACAGAGACTGGCTATCCAGCACTGCCTGTCTTTGGCCAATTGCGACACACTGTACTCTGAGTCCAACATCAGTTACGTGATGGGTAAAACGAACAGAGCTTTGGGGATGAAATCAATGTGTCCCTCCAATAAGACTGATCCACAGTGAAGTAGATATCTGTCAGACCTACCTGTAACAACAAATGACTTTTCTATGTACTTTGGAAGGGGTTGCTTTGATTTGACTCTGTCAAGCTTGTCTGGCAAAGTTGCTTTTTGGGGAAATGTAATAAAAAGTGCTGCTCCCAGGCCCTACAACACTTCAAGCATTAATTGAGCAGTGAATGTGTGAAGGCACTGCTGGGAGTTGAACCCAGGATCTCCTGTTTACAAGACAGGCGCTTTCACCAGCTAAGCCACAGCGCCCATCTGTAATGCACAGTTTGGTGCAATAGCTCCTTGCATCAAGTCTTCCAAAGTCCACACGGTGGGTGGCTTTATTGTATCTCCATTGCCTTTTACCTGAAGCTGCATATGAAGTTACGCTACTGTCAATGCTGAGGACATTGCCACCAATTATAAGGAAATGCAAAAGAGGCACTGCTGGGATTCGAACCCAGGATCTCCTGTTTACTAGACAGGCACTTTGACCAACTAAGCCACAGCGCCACCAGTTGGCTTGTGCTGCTACAGTTTGAAATTTTGTGTGATTGAACCGAAGCAGCTTCTTAACGCCTGTACTCCCCGTTGCTGAGAAGGCTGAGTGGTTTAAGGTGCAGAGTTCAGGTCGCGCTCTCTCCAGGAGGACGGATCTCACGCAGTCAGGATGGCCGAGCGGTCTAAGGCGCTGCGTTCAGGTCGCAGTCTCCCCTGGAGGCGTGGGTTCGAATCCCACTTCTGACACAGATAAGCTTTTTCATGTTACTGCTGTCTGTAACATGACAGTGGCAATGACGATTGAGCAAGTCTTTGCATGTCAGGGAGCATGATATCAGTAATATGCAATGTAAGCAGGAGAGCTGGAGCATTGATACTCTATGTCAACAGACTTTCAAGGGTTTCTCGCACCTCTGACCATTCTCTAGACCGTAGCTTTTTGCGTCTGTGCATTGCTGTATTCATGGGATTGACAGTGTTCTGGGACTTGCCAGTGCTTTATTCTTTGAACTGAATACATGTGTAAGCCAGCCACAAGTCGCTGGCACCATACAAATTCTTTCACTGCTCTCCCAGGGAGCTCTGTAGTGGTTCCATGGTGTAATGGTCAGCACTCTGGACTCTGAATCCAGCGATCCGAGTTCAAATCTCGGTGGGACCTGCTTTTGAAGCATTCCATGTTCATGGCCTGTCATTGGGGCTGTGGTCCTCCAGGCACCGGTAATCCCTTGAACAACTAAGGTGTCAGGGGCTCAAGTCAATCCATCTCTAAGAGCCCGTGATCTTCATATCTTTGCTCACACAGTTGTTGTTACACTTGCTTGGCTTCCCAAAGAGTTCATGAAAAATGTGCTGTACTTGTAAGACATTTGTTGCGCTGCAAAATAAAAGATTCCAACGCCAACCACAAGTGTTTTGAAAGCACTGATTTCGCCAGGCAAAAAAAGACAAGCTACATGGCAATTGTCAGTAACACCCTGCCGTGGCCAATAGAAGGTCACACTGTTCTGCACCTTGTGAGTAGGTCTCACCGAGATCTGAAGTGGGATCACTGGAATTCAATGTCCAGATTGCTGAACAATACACAATGGAATGGGACTCCAGTCGATGGTCGGATAACAGACCATAACAACAGTGTCTCCCAAGTCAATTGAGATGGCTTCACTCGTCCCTGGGTGGGCTCGAACCACCATCCTCTCGGTTAACAGCCGAGCGCGCTAGCCGATTGCGCCACAGAGACTGGCTATCCAGCACTGCCTGTCGTTGGCCAATTGCGACACACTGTACTCTGAGTCCAACATCAGTTACGTGATGGGTAAAACGAACAGAGCTTTGGGGATGAAATCAATGTGTCCCTCCAATAAGACTGATCCACAGTGAAGTAGATATCTGTAAGACCTACCTGTAACAACAAATGACTTTTCTATGTACTTTGGAAGGGGTTGCTTTGATTTGACTCTGTCAAGCTTGTCTGGCAAAGTTGCTTTTTGGGGAAATGTAATAAACAGTGCTGCTCCCAGGCCCTACAACACTTCAAGCATTAATTGAGCAGTGAATGTGTGAAGACACTGCTGGGAGTTGAATCCAGGATCTCCTTTTTACAAGACAGGCGCTTTCACCAGCTAAGCCACAGCGCCCATCCGTAATGCACAGTTTGGTGCAATAGCTCCTTGCATCAAGTCTTCCAAAGTCCACAAGGTGGGTGGCTTTATTGTCTCTCCATTGCCTTTTACCTGAAGCTGCATATGAAGTTACGCTGCTGTCAATGCTGAGGACATTGCCACCAATTATAAGGAAATGCAAACGAGGCACTGCTGGGATTCGAACCCAGGATCTCCTGTTTACTAGACAGGCACTTTGACCAACTAAGCCACAGCGCCACCAGTTGGCTTGTGCTGCTAAAGTTTGAAATTTTGTGTGTGAGTGAACCGAAGCAGCTTCTCCCCGTTGCTGAGAAGGCTGAGTGGTTTAAGGTGCAGAGTTCAAGTCGCACTCTCTCCAGGAGGACTGATCTCACGCAGTCAGGATGGCCGAGCGGTCTAAGGCGCTGCGTTCAGGTCGCAGTCTCCCCTGGAGGCGTGGGTTCAAATCCCACTTCTGACACAGATAAGCTTCTTCATGTTACTGCTGTCTGTAACATGACAGTGCCAATGACGATTGAGCAAGTCTTTGCATGTCAGGGAGCATGATGTCAATAATATGCAATGTAAGCAGGAGAGCTGGAGCATTGATACTCTATGTCAACAGACTTTCAAGGGTTTCTCGGACCTCTGACCATTCTCTAGACCGTAGCTTTTTGCGTCTGTGCATTGCTGTATTCATGGGATTGACAGTGTTCTGGGACTTGCCAGTGCTTTATTCTTTGAACTGAATACATGTGTAAGCCAGCCACAAGTCGCTGGCACCATACAAATTCTTTCACTGCTCTCCCAGGGAGCTCTGTAGTGGTTCCATGGTGTAATGGTCAGCACTCTGGACTCTGAATCCAGCGATCGGAGTTCAAATCTCGGTGGGACCTGCTTTTGAAGCATTCCATGTTCATGGCCTGTCATTGGGGCTGTGGTCCTCCAGGCACCGGTAATCCCTTGAACAACTAAGGTGTCAGGGGCTCAAGTCAATCCATCTCTAAGAGCCCGTGATCTTCATATCTTTGCTCACACAGTTGTTGTTACACTTGCTTGGCTTCCCAAAGAGTTCATTAAAAATGTGCTGTACTTGTAAGACATTTGTTGCGCTGCAAAATAAAAGATTCCAACGCCAACCACAAGTGTTTTGAAAGCACTGATTTCGCCAGGCAAAAAAAGACAAGCTACATGGCAATTGTCAGTAAGACCCTGCCGTGGCCAAAAGAAGGTCACACTGTTCTGCACCTTGTGAGTAGGTCTCACCGAGATCTGAAGTGGGATCACTGGAATTCAATGTCCAGATTGCTGAACAATACACAATGGAATGGGACTCCAGTCGATGGTCGGATAACAGACCATAACAACAGTGTCTCCCAAGTCAATTGAGATGGCTTCACTCGTCCCTGGGTGGGCTCGAACCACCATCCTCTCGGTTAACAGCCGAGCGCGCTAGCCGATTGCGCCACAGAGACTGGCTATCCAGCACTGCCTGTCTTTGGCCAATTGCGACACACTGTACTCTGAGTCCAACATCAGTTACGTGATGGGTAAAACGAACAGAGCTTTGGGGATGAAATCAATGTGTCCCTCCAATAAGACTGATCCACAGTGAAGTAGATATCTGTCAGACCTACCTGTAACAACAAATGACTTTTCTATGTACTTTGGAAGGGGTTGCTTTGATTTGACTCTGTCAAGCTTGTCTGGCAAAGTTGCTTTTTGGGGAAATGTAATAAAAAGTGCTGCTCCCAGGCCCTACAACACTTCAAGCATTAATTGAGCAGTGAATGTGTGAAGGCACTGCTGGGAGTTGAACCCAGGATCTCCTGTTTACAAGACAGGCGCTTTCACCAGCTAAGCCACAGCGCCCATCTGTAATGCACAGTTTGGTGCAATAGCTCCTTGCATCAAGTCTTCCAAAGTCCACACGGTGGGTGGCTTTATTGTATCTCCATTGCCTTTTACCTGAAGCTGCATATGAAGTTACGCTACTGTCAATGCTGAGGACATTGCCACCAATTATAAGGAAATGCAAAAGAGGCACTGCTGGGATTCGAACCCAGGATCTCCTGTTTACTAGACAGGCACTTTGACCAACTAAGCCACAGCGCCACCAGTTGGCTTGTGCTGCTACAGTTTGAAATTTTGTGTGATTGAACCGAAGCAGCTTCTTAACGCCTGTACTCCCCGTTGCTGAGAAGGCTGAGTGGTTTAAGGTGCAGAGTTCAGGTCGCGCTCTCTCCAGGAGGACGGATCTCACGCAGTCAGGATGGCCGAGCGGTCTAAGGCGCTGCGTTCAGGTCGCAGTCTCCCCTGGAGGCGTGGGTTCGAATCCCACTTCTGACACAGATAAGCTTTTTCATGTTACTGCTGTCTGTAACATGACAGTGGCAATGACGATTGAGCAAGTCTTTGCATGTCAGGGAGCATGATATCAGTAATATGCAATGTAAGCAGGAGAGCTGGAGCATTGATACTCTATGTCAACAGACTTTCAAGGGTTTCTCGCACCTCTGACCATTCTCTAGACCGTAGCTTTTTGCGTCTGTGCATTGCTGTATTCATGGGATTGACAGTGTTCTGGGACTTGCCAGTGCTTTATTCTTTGAACTGAATACATGTGTAAGCCAGCCACAAGTCGCTGGCACCATACAAATTCTTTCACTGCTCTCCCAGGGAGCTCTGTAGTGGTTCCATGGTGTAATGGTCAGCACTCTGGACTCTGAATCCAGCGATCCGAGTTCAAATCTCGGTGGGACCTGCTTTTGAAGCATTCCATGTTCATGGCCTGTCATTGGGGCTGTGGTCCTCCAGGCACCGGTAATCCCTTGAACAACTAAGGTGTCAGGGGCTCAAGTCAATCCATCTCTAAGAGCCCGTGATCTTCATATCTTTGCTCACACAGTTGTTGTTACACTTGCTTGGCTTCCCAAAGAGTTCATGAAAAATGTGCTGTACTTGTAAGACATTTGTTGCGCTGCAAAATAAAAGATTCCAACGCCAACCACAAGTGTTTTGAAAGCACTGATTTCGCCAGGCAAAAAAAGACAAGCTACATGGCAATTGTCAGTAACACCCTGCCGTGGCCAATAGAAGGTCACACTGTTCTGCACCTTGTGAGTAGGTCTCACCGAGATCTGAAGTGGGATCACTGGAATTCAATGTCCAGATTGCTGAACAATACACAATGGAATGGGACTCCAGTCGATGGTCGGATAACAGACCATAACAACAGTGTCTCCCAAGTCAATTGAGATGGCTTCACTCGTCCCTGGGTGGGCTCGAACCACCATCCTCTCGGTTAACAGCCGAGCGCGCTAGCCGATTGCGCCACAGAGACTGGCTATCCAGCACTGCCTGTCGTTGGCCAATTGCGACACACTGTACTCTGAGTCCAACATCAGTTACGTGATGGGTAAAACGAACAGAGCTTTGGGGATGAAATCAATGTGTCCCTCCAATAAGACTGATCCACAGTGAAGTAGATATCTGTAAGACCTACCTGTAACAACAAATGACTTTTCTATGTACTTTGGAAGGGGTTGCTTTGATTTGACTCTGTCAAGCTTGTCTGGCAAAGTTGCTTTTTGGGGAAATGTAATAAACAGTGCTGCTCCCAGGCCCTACAACACTTCAAGCATTAATTGAGCAGTGAATGTGTGAAGACACTGCTGGGAGTTGAATCCAGGATCTCCTTTTTACAAGACAGGCGCTTTCACCAGCTAAGCCACAGCGCCCATCCGTAATGCACAGTTTGGTGCAATAGCTCCTTGCATCAAGTCTTCCAAAGTCCACAAGGTGGGTGGCTTTATTGTCTCTCCATTGCCTTTTACCTGAAGCTGCATATGAAGTTACGCTGCTGTCAATGCTGAGGACATTGCCACCAATTATAAGGAAATGCAAACGAGGCACTGCTGGGATTCGAACCCAGGATCTCCTGTTTACTAGACAGGCACTTTGACCAACTAAGCCACAGCGCCACCAGTTGGCTTGTGCTGCTAAAGTTTGAAATTTTGTGTGTGAGTGAACCGAAGCAGCTTCTCCCCGTTGCTGAGAAGGCTGAGTGGTTTAAGGTGCAGAGTTCAAGTCGCACTCTCTCCAGGAGGACTGATCTCACGCAGTCAGGATGGCCGAGCGGTCTAAGGCGCTGCGTTCAGGTCGCAGTCTCCCCTGGAGGCGTGGGTTCAAATCCCACTTCTGACACAGATAAGCTTCTTCATGTTACTGCTGTCTGTAACATGACAGTGCCAATGACGATTGAGCAAGTCTTTGCATGTCAGGGAGCATGATGTCAATAATATGCAATGTAAGCAGGAGAGCTGGAGCATTGATACTCTATGTCAACAGACTTTCAAGGGTTTCTCGGACCTCTGACCATTCTCTAGACCGTAGCTTTTTGCGTCTGTGCATTGCTGTATTCATGGGATTGACAGTGTTCTGGGACTTGCCAGTGCTTTATTCTTTGAACTGAATACATGTGTAAGCCAGCCACAAGTCGCTGGCACCATACAAATTCTTTCACTGCTCTCCCAGGGAGCTCTGTAGTGGTTCCATGGTGTAATGGTCAGCACTCTGGACTCTGAATCCAGCGATCGGAGTTCAAATCTCGGTGGGACCTGCTTTTGAAGCATTCCATGTTCATGGCCTGTCATTGGGGCTGTGGTCCTCCAGGCACCGGTAATCCCTTGAACAACTAAGGTGTCAGGGGCTCAAGTCAATCCATCTCTAAGAGCCCGTGATCTTCATATCTTTGCTCACACAGTTGTTGTTACACTTGCTTGGCTTCCCAAAGAGTTCATTAAAAATGTGCTGTACTTGTAAGACATTTGTTGCGCTGCAAAATAAAAGATTCCAACGCCAACCACAAGTGTTTTGAAAGCACTGATTTCGCCAGGCAAAAAAAGACAAGCTACATGGCAATTGTCAGTAAGACCCTGCCGTGGCCAAAAGAAGGTCACACTGTTCTGCACCTTGTGAGTAGGTCTCACCGAGATCTGAAGTGGGATCACTGGAATTCAATGTCCAGATTGCTGAACAATACACAATGGAATGGGACTCCAGTCGATGGTCGGATAACAGACCATAACAACAGTGTCTCCCAAGTCAATTGAGATGGCTTCACTCGTCCCTGGGTGGGCTCGAACCACCATCCTCTCGGTTAACAGCCGAGCGCGCTAGCCGATTGCGCCACAGAGACTGGCTATCCAGCACTGCCTGTCTTTGGCCAATTGCGACACACTGTACTCTGAGTCCAACATCAGTTACGTGATGGGTAAAACGAACAGAGCTTTGGGGATGAAATCAATGTGTCCCTCCAATAAGACTGATCCACAGTGAAGTAGATATCTGTCAGACCTACCTGTAACAACAAATGACTTTTCTATGTACTTTGGAAGGGGTTGCTTTGATTTGACTCTGTCAAGCTTGTCTGGCAAAGTTGCTTTTTGGGGAAATGTAATAAACAGTGCTGCTCCCAGGCCCTACAACACTTCAAGCATTAATTGAGCAGTGAATGTGTGAAGACACTGCTGGGAGTTGAACCCAGGATCTCCTTTTTACAAGACAGGCGCTTTCACCAGCTAAGCCACAGCGCCCATCCGTAATGCACAGTTTGGTGCAATAGCTCCTTGCATCAAGTCTTCCAAAGTCCACAAGGTGGGTGGCTTTATTGTCTCTCCATTGCCTTTTACCTGAAGCTGCATATGAAGTTACGCTGCTGTCAATGCTGAGGACATTGCCACCAATTATAAGGAAATGCAAACGAGGCACTGCTGGGATTCGAACCCAGGATCTCCTGTTTACTAGACAGGCACTTTGACCAACTAAGCCACAGCGCCACCAGTTGGCTTGTGCTGCTAAAGTTTGAAATTTTGTGTGTGAGTGAACCGAAGCAGCTTCTCCCCGTTGCTGAGAAGGCTGAGTGGTTTAAGGTGCAGAGTTCAAGTCGCACTCTCTCCAGGAGGACTGATCTCACGCAGTCAGGATGGCCGAGCGGTCTAAGGCGCTGCGTTCAGGTCGCAGTCTCCCCTGGAGGCGTGGGTTCAAATCCCACTTCTGACACAGATAAGCTTCTTCATGTTACTGCTGTCTGTAACATGACAGTGCCAATGACGATTGAGCAAGTCTTTGCATGTCAGGGAGCATGATGTCAATAATATGCAATGTAAGCAGGAGAGCTGGAGCATTGATACTCTATGTCAACAGACTTTCAAGGGTTTCTCGGACCTCTGACCATTCTCTAGACCGTAGCTTTTTGCGTCTGTGCATTGCTGTATTCATGGGATTGACAGTGTTCTGGGACTTGCCAGTGCTTTATTCTTTGAACTGAATACATGTGTAAGCCAGCCACAAGTCGCTGGCACCATACAAATTCTTTCACTGCTCTCCCAGGGAGCTCTGTAGTGGTTCCATGGTGTAATGGTCAGCACTCTGGACTCTGAATCCAGCGATCTGAGTTCAAATCTCGGTGGGACCTGCTTTTGAAGCATTCCATGTTCATGGCCTGTCATTGGGGCTGTGGTCCTCCAGGCACCGGTAATCCCTTGAACAACTAAGGTGTCAGGGGCTCAAGTCAATCCATCTCTAAGAGCCCGTGATCTTCATATCTTTGCTCACACAGTTGTTGTTACACTTGCTTGGCTTCCCAAAGAGTTCATTAAAAATGTGCTGTACTTGTAAGACATTTGTTGCGCTGCAAAATAAAAGATTCCAACGCCAACCACAAGTGTTTTGAAAGCACTGATTTCGCCAGGCAAAAAAAGACAAGCTACATGGCAATTGTCAGTAAGACCCTGCCGTGGCCAAAAGAAGGTCACACTGTTCTGCACCTTGTGAGTAGGTCTCACCGAGATCTGAAGTGGGATCACTGGAATTCAATGTCCAGATTGCTGAACAATACACAATGGAATGGGACTCCAGTCGATGGTCGGATAACAGACCATAAGAACAGTGTCTCCCAAGTCAATTGAGATGGCTTCACTCGTCCCTGGGTGGGCTCGAACCACCATCCTCTCGGTTAACAGCCGAGCGCGCTAGCCGATTGCGCCACAGAGACTGGCTATCCAGCACTGCCTGTCTTTGGCCAATTGCGACACACTGTACTCTGAGTCCAACATCAGTTACGTGATGGGTAAAACGAACAGAGCTTTGGGGATGAAATCAATGTGTCCCTCCAATAAGACTGATCCACAGTGAAGTAGATATCTGTCAGACCTACCTGTAACAACAAATGACTTTTCTATGTACTTTGGAAGGGGTTGCTTTGATTTGACTCTGTCAAGCTTGTCTGGCAAAGTTGCTTTTTGGGGAAATGTAATAAAAAGCGCTGCTACCAGGCCCTACAACACTTCAAGCATTAATTGAGCAGTGAATGTGTGAAGGCACTGCTGGGAGTTGAACCCAGGATCTCCTGTTTACAAGACAGGCGCTTTCACCAGCTAAGCCACAGCGCCCATCTGTAATGCACAGTTTGGTGCAATAGCTCCTTGCATCAAGTCTTCCAAAGTCCACACGGTGGGTGGCTTTATTGTATCTCCATTGCCATTTACCTGAAGCTGCATATGAAGTTACGCTACTGTCAATGCTGAGGACATTGCCACCAATTATAAGGAAATGCAAAAGAGGCACTGCTGGGATTCGACCCCAGGATCTCCTGTTTACTAGACAGGCACTTTGACCAACTAAGCCACAGTGCCACCAGTTGGCTTGTGCTGCTAAAGTTTGAAATTTTGTGTGTGATTGAACCGAAGCAGCTTCTTAACGCCTGTACTCCCCGTTGCTGAGAAGGCTGAGTGGTTTAAGGTGCAGAGTTCAGGTCGCGCTCTCTCCAGGAGGACGGATCTCACGCAGTCAGGATGGCCGAGCGGTCTAAGGCGCTGCGTTCAGGTCGCAGTCTCCCCTGGAGGTGTGGGTTCAAATCCCACTTCTGACACAGATAAGCTTTTTCATGTTACTGCTGTCTGTAACATGACAGTGGCAATGACGATTGAGCAAGTCTTTGCATGTCAGGGAGCATGATGTCAATAATATGCAATGTAAGCAGGAGAGCTGGAGCATTGATACTCTATGTCAACAGACTTTCAAGGGTTTCTCGGACCTCTGACCATTCTCTAGACCGTAGCTTTTTGCGTCTGTGCATTGCTGTATTCATGGGATTGACAGTGTTCTGGGACTTGCCAGTGCTTTATTCTTTGAACTGAATACATGTGTAAGCCAGCCACAAGTCGCTGGCACCATACAAATTCTTTCACTGCTCTCCCAGGGAGCTCTGTAGTTGTTCCATGGTGTAATGGTCAGCACTCTGGACTCTGAATCCAGCGATCCGAGTTCAAATCTCGGTGGGACCTGCTTTTGAAGCATTCCATGTTCATGGCCTGTCATTGGGGCTGTGGTCCTCCAGGCACCGGTAATCCCTTGAACAACTAAGGTGTCAGGGGCTCAAGTCAATCCATCTCTAAGAGCCCGTGATCTTCATATCTTTGCTCACACAGTTGTTGTTACACTTGCTTGGCTTCCCAAAGACTTCATGAAAAATGTGCTGTACTTGTAAGACATTTGTTGCGCTGCAAAATAAAAGATTCCAACGCCAACCACAAGTGTTTTGAAAGCACTGATTTCGCCAGGCAAAAAAAGACAAGCTACATGGCAATTGTCAGTAAGACCCTGCCGTGGCCAATAGAAGGTCACACTGTTCTGCACCTTGTGAGTAGGTCTCGCCGAGATCTGAAGTGGGATCACTGGAATTCAATGTCCAGATTGCTGAACAATACACAATGGAATGGGACTCCAGTCGATGGTCGGATAACAGACCATAACAACAGTGTCTCCCAAGTCAATTGAGATGGCTTCACTCGTCCCTGGGTGGGCTCGAACCACCATCCTCTCGGTTAATAGCCAAGCACGCTAGCCGATTGCGCCACAGAGACTGGCTATCCAGCACTGCCTGTCTTTGGCCAATTGCGACACACTGTACTCTGAGTCCAACATCAGTTACGTGATGGGTAAAACGAACAGAGCTTTGGGGATGAAATCAATGTGTCCCTCCAATAAGACTGATCCACAGTGAAGTAGATATCTGTCAGACCTACCTGTAACAACAAATGACTTTTCTATGTACTTTGGAAGGGGTTGCTTTGATTTGACTCTGTCAAGCTTGTCTGGCAAAGTTGCTTTTTGGGGAAATGTAATAAAAAGTGCTGCTCCCAGGCCCTACAACACTTCAAGCATTAATTGAGCAGTGAATGTGTGAAGGCGCTGCTGGGAGTTGAACCCAGGATCTCCTGTTTACAAGACAGGCGCTTTCACCAGCTAAGCCACAGCACCCATCTGTAATGCACAGTTTGGTGCAATAGCTCCTTGCATCAAGTCTTCCAAAGTCCACAAGGTGGGTGGCTTTATTGTATCTCCATTGCCTTTTACCTGAAGCTGCATATGAAGTTACGCTGCTGTCAATGCTGAGGACATTGCCACCAATTATAAGGAAATGCAAAAGAGGCACTTCTGGGATTCGAACCCAGGACCTCCTGTTTACTAGACAGGCACTTTGACCAACTAAGCCACAGCGCCACCAGTTGGCTTGTGCTGCTAAAGTTTGAAATTTTGTGTGATTGAACCGAAGCAGCTTCTTAACGCCTGTACTCCCCGTTGCTGAGAAGGCTGAGTGGTTTAAGGTGCAGAGTTCAGGTCGCGCTCTCTCCAGGAGGACGGATCTCACGCAGTCAGGATGGCCGAGCGGTCTAAGGCGCTGCGTTCAGGTCGCAGTCTCCCCTGGAGGCGTGCGTTCGAATCCCACTTCTGACACAGATAAGCTTTTTCATGTTACTGCTGTCTGTAACATGACAGTGGCAATGACGATTGAGCAAGTCTTTGCATGTCAGGGAGCATGATGTCAATAATATGCAATGTAAGCAGGAGAGCTGGAGCATTGATACTCTATGTCAACAGACTTTCAAGGGTTTCTCGGACCTCTGACCATTCTCTAGACCGTAGCTTTTTGCGTCTGTGCATTGCTGTATTCATGGGATTGACAGTGTTCTGGGACTTGCCAGTGCTTTATTCTTTGAACTGAATACATGTGTAAGCCAGCCACAAGTCGCTGGCACCATACAAATTCTTTCACTGCTCTCCCAGGGAGCTCTGTAGTGGTTCCATGGTGTAATGGTCAGCACTCTGGACTCTGAATCCAGCGATCCGAGTTCAAATCTCGGTGGGACCTGCTTTTGAAGCATTCCATGTTCATGGCCTGTCATTGGGGCTGTGGTCCTCCAGGCACCGGTAATCCCTTGAACAACTAAGGTGTCAGGGGCTCAAGTCAATCCATCTCTAAGAGCCCGTGATCTTCATATCTTTGCTCACACAGTTGTTGTTACACTTGCTTGGCTTCCCAAAGAGTTCATTAAAAATGTGCTGTACTTGTAAGACATTTGTTGCGCTGCAAAATAAAAGATTCCAACGCCAACCACAAGTGTTTTGAAAGCACTGATTTCGCCAGGCAAAAAAAGACAAGCTACATGGCAATTGTCAGTAAGACCCTGCCGTGGCCAATAGAAGGTCACACTGTTCTGCACCTTGTGAGTAGGTCTCACCGAGATCTGAAGTGGGATCACTGGAATTCAATGTCCAGATTGCTGAACAATACACAATGGAATGGGACTCCAGTCGATGGTCGGATAACAGACCATAACAACAGTGTCTCCCAAGTCAATTGAGATGGCTTCACTCGTCCCTGGGTGGGCTCGAACCACCATCCTCTCGGTTAACAGCCGAGCGCGCTAGCCGATTGCGCCACAGAGACTGGCTATCCAGCACTGCCTGTCGTTGGCCAATTGCGACACACTGTACTCTGAGTCCAACATCAGTTACGTGATGGGTAAAACGAACAGAGCTTTGGGGATGAAATCAATGTGTCCCTCCAATAAGACTGATCCACAGTGAAGTAGATATCTGTAAGACCTACCTGTAACAACAAATGACTTTTCTATGTACTTTGGAAGGGGTTGCTTTGATTTGACTCTGTCAAGCTTGTCTGGCAAAGTTGCTTTTTGGGGAAATGTAATAAACAGTGCTGCTCCCAGGCCCTACAACACTTCAAGCATTAATTGAGCAGTGAATGTGTGAAGACACTGCTGGGAGTTGAACCCAGGATCTCCTTTTTACAAGACAGGCGCTTTCACCAGCTAAGCCACAGCGCCCATCTGTAATGCACAGTTTGGTGCAATAGCTCCTTGCATCAAGTCTTCCAAAGTCCACAAGGTGGGTGGCTTTATTGTCTCTCCATTGCCTTTTACCTGAAGCTGCATATGAAGTTATGCTGCTGTCAATGCTGAGGACATTGCCACCAATTATAAGGAAATGCAAACGAGGCACTGCTGGGATTCGAACCCAGGATCTCCTGTTTACTAGACAGGCACTTTGACCAACTAAGCCACAGCGCCACCAGTTGGCTTGTGCTGCTAAAGTTTGAAATTTTGTGTGTGAGTGAACCGAAGCAGCTTCTCCCCGTTGCTGAGAAGGCTGAGTGGTTTAAGGTGCAGAGTTCAAGTCGCACTCTCTCCAGGAGGACTGATCTCACGCAGTCAGGATGGCCGAGCGGTCTAAGGCGCTGCGTTCAGGTCGCAGTCTCCCCTGGAGGCGTGGGTTCAAATCCCACTTCTGACACAGATAAGCTTCTTCATGTTACTGCTGTCTGTAACATGACAGTGCCAATGACGATTGAGCAAGTCTTTGCATGTCAGGGAGCATGATGTCAATAATATGCAATGTAAGCAGGAGAGCTGGAGCATTGATACTCTATGTCAACAGACTTTCAAGGGTTTCTCGGACCTCTGACCATTCTCTAGACCGTAGCTTTTTGCGTCTGTGCATTGCTGTATTCATGGGATTGACAGTGTTCTGGGACTTGCCAGTGCTTTATTCTTTGAACTGAATACATGTGTAAGCCAGCCACAAGTCGCTGGCACCATACAAATTCTTTCACTGCTCTCCCAGGGAGCTCTGTAGTGGTTCCATGGTGTAATGGTCAGCACTCTGGACTCTGAATCCAGCGATCTGAGTTCAAATCTCGGTGGGACCTGCTTTTGAAGCATTCCATGTTCATGGCCTGTCATTGGGGCTGTGGTCCTCCAGGCACCGGTAATCCCTTGAACAACTAAGGTGTCAGGGGCTCAAGTCAATCCATCTCTAAGAGCCCGTGATCTTCATATCTTTGCTCACACAGTTGTTGTTACACTTGCTTGGCTTCCCAAAGAGTTCATTAAAAATGTGCTGTACTTGTAAGACATTTGTTGCGCTGCAAAATAAAAGATTCCAACGCCAACCACAAGTGTTTTGAAAGCACTGATTTCGCCAGGCAAAAAAAGACAAGCTACATGGCAATTGTCAGTAAGACCCTGCCGTGGCCAAAAGAAGGTCACACTGTTCTGCACCTTGTGAGTAGGTCTCACCGAGATCTGAAGTGGGATCACTGGAATTCAATGTCCAGATTGCTGAACAATACACAATGGAATGGGACTCCAGTCGATGGTCGGATAACAGACCATAAGAACAGTGTCTCCCAAGTCAATTGAGATGGCTTCACTCGTCCCTGGGTGGGCTCGAACCACCATCCTCTCGGTTAACAGCCGAGCGCGCTAGCCGATTGCGCCACAGAGACTGGCTATCCAGCACTGCCTGTCTTTGGCCAATTGCGACACACTGTACTCTGAGTCCAACATCAGTTACGTGATGGGTAAAACGAACAGAGCTTTGGGGATGAAATCAATGTGTCCCTCCAATAAGACTGATCCACAGTGAAGTAGATATCTGTCAGACCTACCTGTAACAACAAATGACTTTTCTATGTACTTTGGAAGGGGTTGCTTTGATTTGACTCTGTCAAGCTTGTCTGGCAAAGTTGCTTTTTGGGGAAATGTAATAAAAAGTGCTGCTCCCAGGCCCTACAACACTTCAAGCATTAATTGAGCAGTGAATGTGTGAAGGCACTGCTGGGAGTTGAACCCAGAATCTCCTGTTTACAAGACAGGCGCTTTCACCAGCTAAGCCACAGCGCCCATCTGTAATGCACAGTTTGGTGCAATAGCTCCTTGCATCAAGTCTTCCAAAGTCCACACGGTGGGTGGCTTTATTGTATCTCCATTGCCTTTTACCTGAAGCTGCATATGAAGTTACGCTACTGTCAATGCTGAGGACATTGCCACCAATTATAAGGAAATGCAAAAGAGGCACTGCTGGGATTCGACCCCAGGATCTCCTGTTTACTAGACAGGCACTTTGACCAACTAAGCCACAGTGCCACCAGTTGGCTTGTGCTGCTAAAGTTTGAAATTTTGTGTGTGATTGAACCGAAGCAGCTTCTTAACGCCTGTACTCCCCGTTGCTGAGAAGGCTGAGTGGTTTAAGTTGCAGAGTTCAGGTCGCGCTCTCTCCAGGAGGACGGATCTCACGCAGTCAGGATGGCCGAGCGGTCTAAGGCGCTGCGTTCAGGTCGCAGTCTCCCCTGGAGGTGTGGGTTCAAATCCCACTTCTGACACAGATAAGCTTTTTCATGTTACTGCTGTCTGTAACATGACAGTGGCAATGACGATTGAGCAAGTCTTTGCATGTCAGGGAGCATGATGTCAATAATATGCAATGTAAGCAGGAGAGCTGGAGCATTGATACTCTATGTCAACAGACTTTCAAGGGTTTCTCGGACCTCTGACCATTCTCTAGACCGTAGCTTTTTGCGTCTGTGCATTGCTGTATTCATGGGATTGACAGTGTTCTGGGACTTGCCAGTGCTTTATTCTTTGAACTGAATACATGTGTAAGCCAGCCACAAGTCGCTGGCACCATACAAATTCTTTCACTGCTCTCCCAGGGAGCTCTGTAGTTGTTCCATGGTGTAATGGTCAGCACTCTGGACTCTGAATCCAGCGATCCGAGTTCAAATCTCGGTGGGACCTGCTTTTGAAGCATTCCATGTTCATGGCCTGTCATTGGGGCTGTGGTCCTCCAGGCACCGGTAATCCCTTGAACAACTAAGGTGTCAGGGGCTCAAGTCAATCCATCTCTAAGAGCCCGTGATCTTCATATCTTTGCTCACACAGTTGTTGTTACACTTGCTTGGCTTCCCAAAGACTTCATGAAAAATGTGCTGTACTTGTAAGACATTTGTTGCGCTGCAAAATAAAAGATTCCAACGCCAACCACAAGTGTTTTGAAAGCACTGATTTCGCCAGGCAAAAAAAGACAAGCTACATGGCAATTGTCAGTAAGACCCTGCCGTGGCCAATAGAAGGTCACACTGTTCTGCACCTTGTGAGTAGGTCTCGCCGAGATCTGAAGTGGGATCACTGGAATTCAATGTCCAGATTGCTGAACAATACACAATGGAATGGGACTCCAGTCGATGGTCGGATAACAGACCATAACAACAGTGTCTCCCAAGTCAATTGAGATGGCTTCACTCGTCCCTGGGTGGGCTCGAACCACCATCCTCTCGGTTAATAGCCAAGCACGCTAGCCGATTGCGCCACAGAGACTGGCTATCCAGCACTGCCTGTCTTTGGCCAATTGCGACACACTGTACTCTGAGTCCAACATCAGTTACGTGATGGGTAAAACGAACAGAGCTTTGGGGATGAAATCAATGTGTCCCTCCAATAAGACTGATCCACAGTGAAGTAGATATCTGTCAGACCTACCTGTAACAACAAATGACTTTTCTATGTACTTTGGAAGGGGTTGCTTTGATTTGACTCTGTCAAGCTTGTCTGGCAAAGTTGCTTTTTGGGGAAATGTAATAAAAAGTGCTGCTCCCAGGCCCTACAACACTTCAAGCATTAATTGAGCAGTGAATGTGTGAAGGCACTGCTGGGAGTTGAACCCAGGATCTCCTGTTTACAAGACAGGCGCTTTCACCAGCTAAGCCACAGCACCCATCTGTAATGCACAGTTTGGTGCAATAGCTCCTTGCATCAAGTCTTCCAAAGTCCACACGGTGGGTGGCTTTATTGTATCTCCATTGCCTTTTACCTGAAGCTGCATATGAAGTTACGCTACTGTCAATGCTGAGGACATTGCCACCAATTATAAGGAAATGCAAAAGAGGCACTGCTGGGATTCGAACCCAGGACCTCCTGTTTACTAGACCGGCACTTTGACCAACTAAGCCACAGCGCCACCAGTTGGCTTGTGCTGCTAAAGTTTGAAATTTTGTGTGATTGAACCGAAGCAGCTTCTTAACGCCTGTACTCCCCGTTGCTGAGAAGGCTGAGTGGTTTAAGGTGCAGAGTTCAGGTCGCGCTCTCTCCAGGAGGACGGATCTCACGCAGTCAGGATGGCCGAGCGGTCCAAGGCGCTGCGTTCAGGTCGCAGTCTCCCCTGGAGGCGTGCGTTCGAATCCCACTTCTGACACAGATAAGCTTTTTCATGTTACTGCTGTCTGTAACATGACAGTGGCAATGACGATTGAGCAAGTCTTTGCATGTCAGGGAGCATGATGTCAATAATATGCAATGTAAGCAGGAGAGCTGGAGCATTGATACTCTATGTCAACAGACTTTCAAGGGTTTCTCGGACCTCTGACCATTCTCTAGACCGTAGCTTTTTGCGTCTGTGCATTGCTGTATTCATGGGATTGACAGTGTTCTGGGACTTGCCAGTGCTTTATTCTTTGAACTGAATACATGTGTAAGCCAGCCACAAGTCGCTGGCACCATACAAATTCTTTCACTGCTCTCCCAGGGAGCTCTGTAGTGGTTCCATGGTGTAATGGTCAGCACTCTGGACTCTGAATCCAGCGATCCGAGTTCAAATCTCGGTGGGACCTGCTTTTGAAGCATTCCATGTTCATGGCCTGTCATTGGGGCTGTGGTCCTCCAGGCACCGGTAATCCCTTGAACAACTAAGGTGTCAGGGGCTCAAGTCAATCCATCTCTAAGAGCCCGTGATCTTCATATCTTTGCTCACACAGTTGTTGTTACACTTGCTTGGCTTCCCAAAGACTTCATGAAAAATGTGCTGTACTTGTAAGACATTTGTTGCGCTGCAAAATAAAAGATTCCAACGCCAACCACAAGTGTTTTGAAAGCACTGATTTCGCCAGGCAAAAAAAGACAAGCTACATGGCAATTGTCAGTAAGACCCTGCCGTGGCCAATAGAAGGTCACACTGTTCTGCACCTTGTGAGTAGGTCTCACCGAGATCTGAAGTGGGATCACTGGAATTCAATGTCCAGATTGCTGAACAATACACAATGGAATGGGACTCCAGTCGACGGTCGGATAACAGACCATAACAACAGTGTCTCCCAAGTCAATTGAGATGGCTTCACTCGTCCCTGGGTGGGCTCGAACCACCATCCTCTCGGTTCACAGCCGAGCGCGCTAGCCGATTGCGCCACAGAGACTGGCTATCCAGCACTGCCTGTCGTTGGCCAATTGCGACACACTGTACTCTGAGTCCAACATCAGTTACGTGATGGGTAAAACGAACAGAGCTTTGGGGATGAAATCAATGTGTCCCTCCAATAAGACTGATCCACAGTGAAGTAGATATCTGTCAGACCTACCTGTAACAACAAATGACTTTTCTATGTACTTTGGAAGGGGTTGCTTTGATTTGACTCTGTCAAGCTTGTCTGGCAAAGTTGCTTTTTGGGGAAATGTAATAAAAAGTGCTGCTCCCAGGCCCTACAACACTTCAAGCATTAATTGAGCAGTGAATGTGTGAAGGCACTGCTGGGAGTTGAACCCAGGATCTCCTGTTTACAAGACAGGCGCTTTCACCAGCTAAGCCACAGCACCCATCTGTAATGCACAGTTTGGTGCAATAGCTCCTTGCATCAAGTCTTCCAAAGTCCACAAGGTGGGTGGCTTTATTGTATCTCTATTGCCTTTTACCTGAAGCTGCATATGAAGTTACGCTGCTGTCAATGCTGAGGACATTGCCACCAATTATAAGGAAATGCAAAAGAGGCACTGCTGGGATTCGAACCCAGGATCTCCTGTTTACTAGACAGGCACTTTGACCAACTAAGCCACAGCGCCACCAGTTGGCTTGTGCTGCTAAAGTTTGAAATTTTGTGTGTGATTGAACCGAAGCAGCTTCTTAACGCCTGTACTCCCCGTTGCTGAGAAGGCTGAGTGGTTTAAGGTGCAGAGTTCAGGTTGCGCTCTCTCCAGGAGGACGGATCTCACGCAGTCAGGATGGCCGAGCGGTCTAAGGCGCTGCGTTCAGGTCGCAGTCTCCTCTGGAGGCGTGGGTTCGAATCCCACTTCTGACACAGATAAGCTTTTTCATGTTACTGCTGTCTGTAACATGACAGTGGCAATGACGATTGAGCAAGTCTTTGCATGTCAGGGAGCATGATGTCAATAATATGCAATGTAAGCAGGAGAGCTGGAGCATTGATACTCTATGTCAACAGACTTTCAAGGGTTTCTCGGACCTCTGACCATTCTCTAGACCGTAGCTTTTTGCGTCTGTGCATTGCTGTATTCATGGGATTGACAGTGTTCTGGGACTTGCCAGTGCTTTATTCTTTGAACTGAATACATGTGTAAGCCAGCCACAAGTCGCTGGCACCATACAAATTCTTTCACTGCTCTCCCAGGGAGCTCTGTAGTGGTTCCATGGTGTAATGGTCAGCACTCTGGACTCTGAATCCAGCGATCCGAGTTCAAATCTCGGTGGGACCTGCTTTTGAAGCATTCCATGTTCATGGCCTGTCATTGGGGCTGTGGTCCTCCAGGCACCGGTAATCCCTTGAACAACTAAGGTGTCAGGGGCTCAAGTCAATCCATCTCTAAGAGCCCGTGATCTTCATATCTTTGCTCACACAGTTGTTGTTACACTTGCTTGGCTTCCCAAAGAGTTCATTAAAAATGTGCTGTACTTGTAAGACATTTGTTGCGCTGCAAAATAAAAGATTCCAACGCCAACCACAAGTGTTTTGAAAGCACTGATTTCGCCAGGCAAAAAAAGACAAGCTACATGGCAATTGTCAGTAAGACCCTGCCGTGGCCAATAGAAGGTCACACTGTTCTGCACCTTGTGAGTAGGTCTCACCGAGATCTGAAGTGGGATCACTGGAATTCAATGTCCAGATTGCTGAACAATACACAATGGAATGGGACTCCAGTCGATGGTCGGATAACAGACCATAACAACAGTGTCTCCCAAGTCAATTGAGATGGCTTCACTCGTCCCTGGGTGGGCTCGAACCACCATCCTCTCGGTTAACAGCCGAGCGCGCTAGCCGATTGCGCCACAGAGACTGGCTATCCAGCACTGCCTGTCGTTGGCCAATTGCGACACACTGTACTCTGAGTCCAACATCAGTTACGTGATGGGTAAAACGAACAGAGCTTTGGGGATGAAATCAATGTGTCCCTCCAATAAGACTGATCCACAGTGAAGTAGATATCTGTCAGACCTACCTGTAACAACAAATGACTTTTCTATGTACTTTGGAAGGGGTTGCTTTGATTTGACTCTGTCAAGCTTGTCTGGCAAAGTTGCTTTTTGGGGAAATGTAATAAAAAGTGCTGCTCCCAGGCCCTACAACACTTCAAGCATTAATTGAGCAGTGAATGTGTGAAGGCACTGCTGGGAGTTGAACCCAGGATCTCCTGTTTACAAGACAGGCGCTTTCACCAGCTAAGCCACAGCACCCATCTGTATTGCACAGTTTGGTGCAATAGCTCCTTGCATCAAGTCTTCCAAAGTCCACAAGGTGGGTGGCTTTATTGTATCTCCATTGCCTTTTACCTGAAGCTGCATATGAAGTTACGCTACTGTCAATGCTGAGGACATTGCCACCAATTATAAGGAAATGCAAAAGAGGCACTGCTGGGATTCGAACCCAGGATCTCCTGTTTACTAGACAGGCACTTTGACCAAATAAGCCACAGCGCCACCAGTTGGCTTGTGCTGCTAAAGTTTGAAATTTTGTGTGATTGAACAGAAGCAGCTTCTTAACGCCTGTACTCCCCGTTGCTGAGAAGGCTGAGTGGTTTAAGGTGCAGAGTTCAGGTCGCGCTCTCTCCAGGAGGACGGATCTCACGCAGTCAGGATGGCCGAGCGGTCTAAGGCGCTGCGTTCAGGTCGCAGTCTCCCCTGGAGGCGTGGGTTCGAATCCCACTTCTGACACAGATAAGCGTTTTCATGTTACTGCTGTCTGTAACATGACAGTGGCAATGACGATTGAGCAAGTCTTTGCATGTCAGGGAGCATGATGTCAATAATATGCAATGTAAGCAGGAGAGCTGGAGCATTGATACTCTATGTCAACAGACTTTCAAGGGTTTCTCGCACCTCTGACCATTCTCTAGACCGTAGCTTTTTGCGTCTGTGCATTGCTGTATTCATGGGATTGACAGTGTTCTGGGACTTGCCAGTGCTTTATTCTTTGAACTGAATACATGTGTAAGCCAGCCACAAGTCGCTGGCACCATACAAATTCTTTCACTGCTCTCCCAGGGAGCTCTGTAGTGGTTCCATGGTGTAATGGTCAGCACTCTGGACTTTGACTCCAGCGATCGGAGTTCAAATCTCGGTGGGACCTGCTTTTGAAGCATTCCATGTTCATGGCCTGTCATTGGGGCTGTGGTCCTCCGGGCACCGGTAATCCCTTGAACAACTAAGGTGTCAGGGGCTCAAGTCAATCCATCTCTAAGAGCCTGTGATCTTCATATCTTTGCTCACACAGTTGTTGTTACACTTGCTTGGCTTCCCAAAGAGTTCATTAAAAATGTGCTGTACTTGTAAGACATTTGTTGCGCTGCAAAATAAAAGATTCCAACGCCAACCACAAGTGTTTTGAAAGCACTGATTTCGCCAGGCAAAAAAAGACAAGCTACATGGCAATTGTCAGTAAGACCCTGCCGTGGCCAATAGAAGGTCACACTGTTCTGCACCTTGTGAGTAGGTCTCACCGAGATCTGAAGTGGGATCACTGGAATTCAATGTCCAGATTGCTGAACAATACACAATGGAATGGGACTCCAGTCGATGGTCGGATAACAGACCATAACAACAGTGTCTCTCAAGTCAATTGAGATGGCTTCACTCGTCCCTGGGTGGGCTCGAACCACCATCCTCTCGGTTAACAGCCGAGCGCGCTAGCCAATTGCGCCACAGAGACTGGCTATCCAGCACTGCCTGTCTTTGGCCAATTGCGACACACTGTACTCTGAGTCCAACATCAGTTACGTGATGGGTAAAACGAACAGAGCTTTGGGGATGAAATCAATGTGTCCCTCCAATAAGACTGATCCACAGTGAAGTAGATATCTGTCAGACCTACCTGTAACAACAAATGACTTTTCTATGTACTTTGGAAGGGGTTGCTTTGATTTGACTCTGTCAAGCTTGTCTGGCAAAGTTGCTTTTTGGGGAAATGTAATAAATAGTGCTGCTCCCAGGCCCTACAACAGTTCAAGCATTAATTGAGCAGTGAATGTGTGAAGGCACTGCTGGGAGTTGAACCCAGGATCTTCTGTTTACAAGACAGGCGCTTTCACCAGCTAAGCCACAGCACCCATCTGTAATGCACAGTTTGGTGCAATAGCTCCTTGCATCAAGTCTTCCAAAGTCCACAAGGTGGGTGGCTTTATTGTATCTCCATTGCCTTTTACCTGAAGCTGCATATGAAGTTACGCTACTGTCAATGCTGAGGACATTGCCACCAATTATAAGGAAATGCAAAAGAGGCACTGCTGGGATTCGAACCCAGGATCTCCTGTTTACTAGACAGGCACTTTGACCAACTAAGCCACAGCGCCACCAGTTGGCTTGTGCTGTTAAAGTTTGAAATTTTGTGTGATTGAACCGAAGCAGCTTCTTAACGCCTGTACTCCCCGTTGCTGAGAAGGCTGAGTGGTTTAAGGTGCAGAGTTCAGGTCGCGCTCTCTCCAGGAGGACGGATCTCACGCAGTCAGGATGGCCGAGCGGTCTAAGGCGCTGCGTTCAGGTCGCAGTCTCCCCTGGAGGCGTGGGTTTGAATCCCACTTCTGACACAGAAAAGCTTTTTCATGTTACTGCTGTCTGTAACATGACAGTGGCAATGACGATTGAGCAAGTCTTTGCATGTCAGGGAGCATGATGTCAATAATATGCAATGTAAGCAGGAGAGCTGGAGCATTGATACTCTATGTCAACAGACTTTCAAGGGTTTCTCGCACCTCTGACCATTCTCTAGACCGTAGCTTTTTGCGTCTGTGCATTGCTGTATTCATGGGATTGACAGTGTTCTGGGACTTGCCAGTGCTTTATTCTTTGAACTGAATACATGTGTAAGCCAGCCACAAGTCGCTGGCACCATACAAATTCTTTCACTGCTCTCCCAGGGAGCTCTGTAGTGGTTCCATGGTGTAATGGTCAGCACTCTGGACTTTGACTCCAGCGATCCGAGTTCAAATCTCGGTGGGACCTGCTTTTGAAGCATTCCATGTTCATGGCCTGTCATTGGGGCTGTGGTCCTCCGGGCACCGGTAATCCCTTGAACAACTAAGGTGTCAGGGGCTCAAGTCAATCCATCTCTAAGAGCCCGTGATCTTCATATCTTTGCTCACACAGTTGTTGTTACACTTGCTTGGCTTCCCAAAGAGTTCATTAAAAATGTGCTGTACTTGTAAGACATTTGTTGCGCTGCAAAATAAAAGATTCCAACGCCAACCACAAGTGTTTTGAAAGCACTGATTTCGCCAGGCAAAAAAAGACAAGCTACATGGCAATTGTCAGTAAGACCCTGCCGTGGCCAATAGAAGGTCACACTGTTCTGCACCTTGTGAGTAGGTCTCACCGAGATCTGAAGTGGGATCACTGGAATTCAATGTCCAGATTGCTGAACAATACACAATGGAATGGGACTCCAGTCAACGGTCGGATAACAGACCATAACAACAGTGTCTCCCAAGTCAATTGAGATGGCTTCACTCGTCCCTGGGTGGGCTCGAACCACCATCCTCTCGGTTCACAGCCGAGCGCGCTAGCCGATTGCGCCACAGAGACTGGCTATCCAGCACTGCCTGTCGTTGGCCAATTGCGACACACTGTACTCTGAGTCCAACATCAGTTACGTGATGGGTAAAACGAACAGAGCTTTGGGGATGAAATCAATGTGTCCCTCCAATAAGACTGATCCACAGTGAAGTAGATATCTGTCAGACCTACCTGTAACAACAAATGACTTTTCTATGTACTTTGGAAGGGGTTGCTTTGATTTGACTCTGTCAAGCTTGTCTGGCAAAGTTGCTTTTTGGGGAAATGTAATAAAAAGTGCTGCTCCCAGGCCCTACAACACTTCAAGCATTAATTGAGCAGTGAATGTGTGAAGGCACTGCTGGGAGTTGAACCCAGGATCTCCTGTTTACAAGACAGGCGCTTTCACCAGCTAAGCCACAGCACCCATCTGTAATGCACAGTTTGGTGCAATAGCTCCTTGCATCAAGTCTTCCAAAGTCCACAAGGTGGGTGGCTTTATTGTATCTCTATTGCCTTTTACCTGAAGCTGCATATGAAGTTACGCTGCTGTCAATGCTGAGGACATTGCCACCAATTATAAGGAAATGCAAAAGAGGCACTGCTGGGATTCGAACCCAGGATCTCCTGTTTACTAGACAGGCACTTTGACCAACTAAGCCACAGCGCCACCAGTTGGCTTGTGCTGCTAAAGTTTGAAATTTTGTGTGTGATTGAACCGAAGCAGCTTCTTAACGCCTGTACTCCCCGTTGCTGAGAAGGCTGAGTGGTTTAAGGTGCAGAGTTCAGGTTGCGCTCTCTCCAGGAGGACGGATCTCACGCAGTCAGGATGGCCGAGCGGTCTAAGGCGCTGCGTTCAGGTCGCAGTCTCCTCTGGAGGCGTGGGTTCGAATCCCACTTCTGACACAGATAAGCTTTTTCATGTTACTGCTGTCTGTAACATGACAGTGGCAATGACGATTGAGCAAGTCTTTGCATGTCAGGGAGCATGATGTCAATAATATGCAATGTAAGCAGGAGAGCTGGAGCATTGATACTCTATGTCAACAGACTTTCAAGGGTTTCTCGGACCTCTGACCATTCTCTAGACCGTAGCTTTTTGCGTCTGTGCATTGCTGTATTCATGGGATTGACAGTGTTCTGGGACTTGCCAGTGCTTTATTCTTTGAACTGAATACATGTGTAAGCCAGCCACAAGTCGCTGGCACCATACAAATTCTTTCACTGCTCTCCCAGGGAGCTCTGTAGTGGTTCCATGGTGTAATGGTCAGCACTCTGGACTCTGAATCCAGCGATCCGAGTTCAAATCTCGGTGGGACCTGCTTTTGAAGCATTCCATGTTCATGGCCTGTCATTGGGGCTGTGGTCCTCCAGGCACCGGTAATCCCTTGAACAACTAAGGTGTCAGGGGCTCAAGTCAATCCATCTCTAAGAGCCCGTGATCTTCATATCTTTGCTCACACAGTTGTTGTTACACTTGCTTGGCTTCCCAAAGAGTTCATTAAAAATGTGCTGTACTTGTAAGACATTTGTTGCGCTGCAAAATAAAAGATTCCAACGCCAACCACAAGTGTTTTGAAAGCACTGATTTCGCCAGGCAAAAAAAGACAAGCTACATGGCAATTGTCAGTAAGACCCTGCCGTGGCCAATAGAAGGTCACACTGTTCTGCACCTTGTGAGTAGGTCTCACCGAGATCTGAAGTGGGATCACTGGAATTCAATGTCCAGATTGCTGAACAATACACAATGGAATGGGACTCCAGTCGATGGTCGGATAACAGACCATAACAACAGTGTCTCCCAAGTCAATTGAGATGGCTTCACTCGTCCCTGGGTGGGCTCGAACCACCATCCTCTCGGTTAACAGCCGAGCGCGCTAGCCGATTGCGCCACAGAGACTGGCTATCCAGCACTGCCTGTCGTTGGCCAATTGCGACACACTGTACTCTGAGTCCAACATCAGTTACGTGATGGGTAAAACGAACAGAGCTTTGGGGATGAAATCAATGTGTCCCTCCAATAAGACTGATCCACAGTGAAGTAGATATCTGTCAGACCTACCTGTAACAACAAATGACTTTTCTATGTACTTTGGAAGGGGTTGCTTTGATTTGACTCTGTCAAGCTTGTCTGGCAAAGTTGCTTTTTGGGGAAATGTAATAAAAAGTGCTGCTCCCAGGCCCTACAACACTTCAAGCATTAATTGAGCAGTGAATGTGTGAAGGCACTGCTGGGAGTTGAACCCAGGATCTCCTGTTTACAAGACAGGCGCTTTCACCAGCTAAGCCACAGCACCCATCTGTATTGCACAGTTTGGTGCAATAGCTCCTTGCATCAAGTCTTCCAAAGTCCACAAGGTGGGTGGCTTTATTGTATCTCCATTGCCTTTTACCTGAAGCTGCATATGAAGTTACGCTACTGTCAATGCTGAGGACATTGCCACCAATTATAAGGAAATGCAAAAGAGGCACTGCTGGGATTCGAACCCAGGATCTCCTGTTTACTAGACAGGCACTTTGACCAAATAAGCCACAGCGCCACCAGTTGGCTTGTGCTGCTAAAGTTTGAAATTTTGTGTGATTGAACAGAAGCAGCTTCTTAACGCCTGTACTCCCCGTTGCTGAGAAGGCTGAGTGGTTTAAGGTGCAGAGTTCAGGTCGCGCTCTCTCCAGGAGGACTGATCTCACGCAGTCAGGATGGCCGAGCGGTCTAAGGCGCTGCGTTCAGGTCGCAGTCTCCCCTGGAGGCGTGGGTTCGAATCCCACTTCTGACACAGATAAGCGTTTTCATGTTACTGCTGTCTGTAACATGACAGTGGCAATGACGATTGAGCAAGTCTTTGCATGTCAGGGAGCATGATGTCAATAATATGCAATGTAAGCAGGAGAGCTGGAGCATTGATACTCTATGTCAACAGACTTTCAAGGGTTTCTCGCACCTCTGACCATTCTCTAGACCGTAGCTTTTTGCGTCTGTGCATTGCTGTATTCATGGGATTGACAGTGTTCTGGGACTTGCCAGTGCTTTATTCTTTGAACTGAATACATGTGTAAGCCAGCCACAAGTCGCTGGCACCATACAAATTCTTTCACTGCTCTCCCAGGGAGCTCTGTAGTGGTTCCATGGTGTAATGGTCAGCACTCTGGACTTTGACTCCAGCGATCGGAGTTCAAATCTCGGTGGGACCTGCTTTTGAAGCATTCCATGTTCATGGCCTGTCATTGGGGCTGTGGTCCTCCGGGCACCGGTAATCCCTTGAACAACTAAGGTGTCAGGGGCTCAAGTCAATCCATCTCTAAGAGCCTGTGATCTTCATATCTTTGCTCACACAGTTGTTGTTACACTTGCTTGGCTTCCCAAAGAGTTCATTAAAAATGTGCTGTACTTGTAAGACATTTGTTGCGCTGCAAAATAAAAGATTCCAACGCCAACCACAAGTGTTTTGAAAGCACTGATTTCGCCAGGCAAAAAAAGACAAGCTACATGGCAATTGTCAGTAAGACCCTGCCGTGGCCAATAGAAGGTCACACTGTTCTGCACCTTGTGAGTAGGTCTCACCGAGATCTGAAGTGGGATCACTGGAATTCAATGTCCAGATTGCTGAACAATACACAATGGAATGGGACTCCAGTCGATGGTCGGATAACAGACCATAACAACAGTGTCTCTCAAGTCAATTGAGATGGCTTCACTCGTCCCTGGGTGGGCTCGAACCACCATCCTCTCGGTTAACAGCCGAGCGCGCTAGCCAATTGCGCCACAGAGACTGGCTATCCAGCACTGCCTGTCTTTGGCCAATTGCGACACACTGTACTCTGAGTCCAACATCAGTTACGTGATGGGTAAAACGAACAGAGCTTTGGGGATGAAATCAATGTGTCCCTCCAATAAGACTGATCCACAGTGAAGTAGATATCTGTCAGACCTACCTGTAACAACAAATGACTTTTCTATGTACTTTGGAAGGGGTTGCTTTGATTTGACTCTGTCAAGCTTGTCTGGCAAAGTTGCTTTTTGGGGAAATGTAATAAATAGTGCTGCTCCCAGGCCCTACAACAGTTCAAGCATTAATTGAGCAGTGAATGTGTGAAGGCACTGCTGGGAGTTGAACCCAGGATCTTCTGTTTACAAGACAGGCGCTTTCACCAGCTAAGCCACAGCACCCATCTGTAATGCACAGTTTGGTGCAATAGCTCCTTGCATCAAGTCTTCCAAAGTCCACAAGGTGGGTGGCTTTATTGTATCTCCATTGCCTTTTACCTGAAGCTGCATATGAAGTTACGCTACTGTCAATGCTGAGGACATTGCCACCAATTATAAGGAAATGCAAAAGAGGCACTGCTGGGATTCGAACCCAGGATCTCCTGTTTACTAGACAGGCACTTTGACCAACTAAGCCACAGCGCCACCAGTTGGCTTGTGCTGTTAAAGTTTGAAATTTTGTGTGATTGAACCGAAGCAGCTTCTTAACGCCTGTACTCCCCGTTGCTGAGAAGGCTGAGTGGTTTAAGGTGCAGAGTTCAGGTCGCGCTCTCTCCAGGAGGACGGATCTCACGCAGTCAGGATGGCCGAGCGGTCTAAGGCGCTGCGTTCAGGTCGCAGTCTCCCCTGGAGGCGTGGGTTTGAATCCCACTTCTGACACAGAAAAGCTTTTTCATGTTACTGCTGTCTGTAACATGACAGTGGCAATGACGATTGAGCAAGTCTTTGCATGTCAGGGAGCATGATGTCAATAATATGCAATGTAAGCAGGAGAGCTGGAGCATTGATACTCTATGTCAACAGACTTTCAAGGGTTTCTCGCACCTCTGACCATTCTCTAGACCGTAGCTTTTTGCGTCTGTGCATTGCTGTATTCATGGGATTGACAGTGTTCTGGGACTTGCCAGTGCTTTATTCTTTGAACTGAATACATGTGTAAGCCAGCCACAAGTCGCTGGCACCATACAAATTCTTTCACTGCTCTCCCAGGGAGCTCTGTAGTGGTTCCATGGTGTAATGGTCAGCACTCTGGACTTTGACTCCAGCGATCCGAGTTCAAATCTCGGTGGGACCTGCTTTTGAAGCATTCCATGTTCATGGCCTGTCATTGGGGCTGTGGTCCTCCGGGCACCGGTAATCCCTTGAACAACTAAGGTGTCAGGGGCTCAAGTCAATCCATCTCTAAGAGCCCGTGATCTTCATATCTTTGCTCACACAGTTGTTGTTACACTTGCTTGGCTTCCCAAAGAGTTCATTAAAAATGTGCTGTACTTGTAAGACATTTGTTGCGCTGCAAAATAAAAGATTCCAACGCCAACCACAAGTGTTTTGAAAGCACTGATTTCGCCAGGCAAAAAAAGACAAGCTACATGGCAATTGTCAGTAAGACCCTGCCGTGGCCAATAGAAGGTCACACTGTTCTGCACCTTGTGAGTAGGTCTCACCGAGATCTGAAGTGGGATCACTGGAATTCAATGTCCAGATTGCTGAACAATACACAATGGAATGGGACTCCAGTCAACGGTCGGATAACAGACCATAACAACAGTGTCTCCCAAGTCAATTGAGATGGCTTCACTCGTCCCTGGGTGGGCTCGAACCACCATCCTCTCGGTTCACAGCCGAGCGCGCTAGCCGATTGCGCCACAGAGACTGGCTATCCAGCACTGCCTGTCGTTGGCCAATTGCGACACACTGTACTCTGAGTCCAACATCAGTTACGTGATGGGTAAAACGAACAGAGCTTTGGGGATGAAATCAATGTGTCCCTCCAATAAGACTGATCCACAGTGAAGTAGATATCTGTCAGACCTACCTGTAACAACAAATGACTTTTCTATGTACTTTGGAAGGGGTTGCTTTGATTTGACTCTGTCAAGCTTGTCTGGCAAAGTTGCTTTTTGGGGAAATGTAATAAAAAGTGCTGCTCCCAGGCCCTACAACACTTCAAGCATTAATTGAGCAGTGAATGTGTGAAGGCACTGCTGGGAGTTGAACCCAGGATCTCCTGTTTACAAGACAGGCGCTTTCACCAGCTAAGCCACAGCACCCATCTGTAATGCACAGTTTGGTGCAATAGCTCCTTGCATCAAGTCTTCCAAAGTCCACAAGGTGGGTGGCTTTATTGTATCTCTATTGCCTTTTACCTGAAGCTGCATATGAAGTTACGCTGCTGTCAATGCTGAGGACATTGCCACCAATTATAAGGAAATGCAAAAGAGGCACTGCTGGGATTCGAACCCAGGATCTCCTGTTTACTAGACAGGCACTTTGACCAACTAAGCCACAGCGCCACCAGTTGGCTTGTGCTGCTAAAGTTTGAAATTTTGTGTGTGATTGAACCGAAGCAGCTTCTTAACGCCTGTACTCCCCGTTGCTGAGAAGGCTGAGTGGTTTAAGGTGCAGAGTTCAGGTTGCGCTCTCTCCAGGAGGACGGATCTCACGCAGTCAGGATGGCCGAGCGGTCTAAGGCGCTGCGTTCAGGTCGCAGTCTCCTCTGGAGGCGTGGGTTCGAATCCCACTTCTGACACAGATAAGCTTTTTCATGTTACTGCTGTCTGTAACATGACAGTGGCAATGACGATTGAGCAAGTCTTTGCATGTCAGGGAGCATGATGTCAATAATATGCAATGTAAGCAGGAGAGCTGGAGCATTGATACTCTATGTCAACAGACTTTCAAGGGTTTCTCGGACCTCTGACCATTCTCTAGACCGTAGCTTTTTGCGTCTGTGCATTGCTGTATTCATGGGATTGACAGTGTTCTGGGACTTGCCAGTGCTTTATTCTTTGAACTGAATACATGTGTAAGCCAGCCACAAGTCGCTGGCACCATACAAATTCTTTCACTGCTCTCCCAGGGAGCTCTGTAGTGGTTCCATGGTGTAATGGTCAGCACTCTGGACTCTGAATCCAGCGATCCGAGTTCAAATCTCGGTGGGACCTGCTTTTGAAGCATTCCATGTTCATGGCCTGTCATTGGGGCTGTGGTCCTCCAGGCACCGGTAATCCCTTGAACAACTAAGGTGTCAGGGGCTCAAGTCAATCCATCTCTAAGAGCCCGTGATCTTCATATCTTTGCTCACACAGTTGTTGTTACACTTGCTTGGCTTCCCAAAGAGTTCATTAAAAATGTGCTGTACTTGTAAGACATTTGTTGCGCTGCAAAATAAAAGATTCCAACGCCAACCACAAGTGTTTTGAAAGCACTGATTTCGCCAGGCAAAAAAAGACAAGCTACATGGCAATTGTCAGTAAGACCCTGCCGTGGCCAATAGAAGGTCACACTGTTCTGCACCTTGTGAGTAGGTCTCACCGAGATCTGAAGTGGGATCACTGGAATTCAATGTCCAGATTGCTGAACAATACACAATGGAATGGGACTCCAGTCGATGGTCGGATAACAGACCATAACAACAGTGTCTCCCAAGTCAATTGAGATGGCTTCACTCGTCCCTGGGTGGGCTCGAACCACCATCCTCTCGGTTAACAGCCGAGCGCGCTAGCCGATTGCGCCACAGAGACTGGCTATCCAGCACTGCCTGTCGTTGGCCAATTGCGACACACTGTACTCTGAGTCCAACATCAGTTACGTGATGGGTAAAACGAACAGAGCTTTGGGGATGAAATCAATGTGTCCCTCCAATAAGACTGATCCACAGTGAAGTAGATATCTGTCAGACCTACCTGTAACAACAAATGACTTTTCTATGTACTTTGGAAGGGGTTGCTTTGATTTGACTCTGTCAAGCTTGTCTGGCAAAGTTGCTTTTTGGGGAAATGTAATAAAAAGTGCTGCTCCCAGGCCCTACAACACTTCAAGCATTAATTGAGCAGTGAATGTGTGAAGGCACTGCTGGGAGTTGAACCCAGGATCTCCTGTTTACAAGACAGGCGCTTTCACCAGCTAAGCCACAGCACCCATCTGTATTGCACAGTTTGGTGCAATAGCTCCTTGCATCAAGTCTTCCAAAGTCCACAAGGTGGGTGGCTTTATTGTATCTCCATTGCCTTTTACCTGAAGCTGCATATGAAGTTACGCTACTGTCAATGCTGAGGACATTGCCACCAATTATAAGGAAATGCAAAAGAGGCACTGCTGGGATTCGAACCCAGGATCTCCTGTTTACTAGACAGGCACTTTGACCAAATAAGCCACAGCGCCACCAGTTGGCTTGTGCTGCTAAAGTTTGAAATTTTGTGTGATTGAACAGAAGCAGCTTCTTAACGCCTGTACTCCCCGTTGCTGAGAAGGCTGAGTGGTTTAAGGTGCAGAGTTCAGGTCGCGCTCTCTCCAGGAGGACGGATCTCACGCAGTCAGGATGGCCGAGCGGTCTAAGGCGCTGCGTTCAGGTCGCAGTCTCCCCTGGAGGCGTGGGTTCGAATCCCACTTCTGACACAGATAAGCGTTTTCATGTTACTGCTGTCTGTAACATGACAGTGGCAATGACGATTGAGCAAGTCTTTGCATGTCAGGGAGCATGATGTCAATAATATGCAATGTAAGCAGGAGAGCTGGAGCATTGATACTCTATGTCAACAGACTTTCAAGGGTTTCTCGCACCTCTGACCATTCTCTAGACCGTAGCTTTTTGCGTCTGTGCATTGCTGTATTCATGGGATTGACAGTGTTCTGGGACTTGCCAGTGCTTTATTCTTTGAACTGAATACATGTGTAAGCCAGCCACAAGTCGCTGGCACCATACAAATTCTTTCACTGCTCTCCCAGGGAGCTCTGTAGTGGTTCCATGGTGTAATGGTCAGCACTCTGGACTTTGACTCCAGCGATCGGAGTTCAAATCTCGGTGGGACCTGCTTTTGAAGCATTCCATGTTCATGGCCTGTCATTGGGGCTGTGGTCCTCCGGGCACCGGTAATCCCTTGAACAACTAAGGTGTCAGGGGCTCAAGTCAATCCATCTCTAAGAGCCTGTGATCTTCATATCTTTGCTCACACAGTTGTTGTTACACTTGCTTGGCTTCCCAAAGAGTTCATTAAAAATGTGCTGTACTTGTAAGACATTTGTTGCGCTGCAAAATAAAAGATTCCAACGCCAACCACAAGTGTTTTGAAAGCACTGATTTCGCCAGGCAAAAAAAGACAAGCTACATGGCAATTGTCAGTAAGACCCTGCCGTGGCCAATAGAAGGTCACACTGTTCTGCACCTTGTGAGTAGGTCTCACCGAGATCTGAAGTGGGATCACTGGAATTCAATGTCCAGATTGCTGAACAATACACAATGGAATGGGACTCCAGTCGATGGTCGGATAACAGACCATAACAACAGTGTCTCTCAAGTCAATTGAGATGGCTTCACTCGTCCCTGGGTGGGCTCGAACCACCATCCTCTCGGTTAACAGCCGAGCGCGCTAGCCAATTGCGCCACAGAGACTGGCTATCCAGCACTGCCTGTCTTTGGCCAATTGCGACACACTGTACTCTGAGTCCAACATCAGTTACGTGATGGGTAAAACGAACAGAGCTTTGGGGATGAAATCAATGTGTCCCTCCAATAAGACTGATCCACAGTGAAGTAGATATCTGTCAGACCTACCTGTAACAACAAATGACTTTTCTATGTACTTTGGAAGGGGTTGCTTTGATTTGACTCTGTCAAGCTTGTCTGGCAAAGTTGCTTTTTGGGGAAATGTAATAAATAGTGCTGCTCCCAGGCCCTACAACAGTTCAAGCATTAATTGAGCAGTGAATGTGTGAAGGCACTGCTGGGAGTTGAACCCAGGATCTTCTGTTTACAAGACAGGCGCTTTCACCAGCTAAGCCACAGCACCCATCTGTAATGCACAGTTTGGTGCAATAGCTCCTTGCATCAAGTCTTCCAAAGTCCACAAGGTGGGTGGCTTTATTGTATCTCCATTGCCTTTTACCTGAAGCTGCATATGAAGTTACGCTACTGTCAATGCTGAGGACATTGCCACCAATTATAAGGAAATGCAAAAGAGGCACTGCTGGGATTCGAACCCAGGATCTCCTGTTTACTAGACAGGCACTTTGACCAACTAAGCCACAGCGCCACCAGTTGGCTTGTGCTGTTAAAGTTTGAAATTTTGTGTGATTGAACCGAAGCAGCTTCTTAACGCCTGTACTCCCCGTTGCTGAGAAGGCTGAGTGGTTTAAGGTGCAGAGTTCAGGTCGCGCTCTCTCCAGGAGGACGGATCTCACGCAGTCAGGATGGCCGAGCGGTCTAAGGCGCTGCGTTCAGGTCGCAGTCTCCCCTGGAGGCGTGGGTTTGAATCCCACTTCTGACACAGAAAAGCTTTTTCATGTTACTGCTGTCTGTAACATGACAGTGGCAATGACGATTGAGCAAGTCTTTGCATGTCAGGGAGCATGATGTCAATAATATGCAATGTAAGCAGGAGAGCTGGAGCATTGATACTCTATGTCAACAGACTTTCAAGGGTTTCTCGCACCTCTGACCATTCTCTAGACCGTAGCTTTTTGCGTCTGTGCATTGCTGTATTCATGGGATTGACAGTGTTCTGGGACTTGCCAGTGCTTTATTCTTTGAACTGAATACATGTGTAAGCCAGCCACAAGTCGCTGGCACCATACAAATTCTTTCACTGCTCTCCCAGGGAGCTCTGTAGTGGTTCCATGGTGTAATGGTCAGCACTCTGGACTTTGACTCCAGCGATCCGAGTTCAAATCTCGGTGGGACCTGCTTTTGAAGCATTCCATGTTCATGGCCTGTCATTGGGGCTGTGGTCCTCCGGGCACCGGTAATCCCTTGAACAACTAAGGTGTCAGGGGCTCAAGTCAATCCATCTCTAAGAGCCCGTGATCTTCATATCTTTGCTCACACAGTTGTTGTTACACTTGCTTGGCTTCCCAAAGAGTTCATTAAAAATGTGCTGTACTTGTAAGACATTTGTTGCGCTGCAAAATAAAAGATTCCAACGCCAACCACAAGTGTTTTGAAAGCACTGATTTCGCCAGGCAAAAAAAGACAAGCTACATGGCAATTGTCAGTAAGACCCTGCCGTGGCCAATAGAAGGTCACACTGTTCTGCACCTTGTGAGTAGGTCTCACCGAGATCTGAAGTGGGATCACTGGAATTCAATGTCCAGATTGCTGAACAATACACAATGGAATGGGACTCCAGTCGACGGTCGGATAACAGACCATAACAACAGTGTCTCCCAAGTCAATTGAGATGGCTTCACTCGTCCCTGGGTGGGCTCGAACCACCATCCTCTCGGTTAACAGCCGAGCGCGCTAGCCGATTGCGCCACAGAGACTGGCTGTCCAGCACTGCCTGTCGTTGGCCAATTGCGACACACTGTACTCTGAGTCCAACATCAGTTACGTGATGGGTAAAACGAACAGAGCTTTGGGGATGAAATCAATGTGTCCCTCCAATAAGACTGATCCACAGTGAAGTAGATATCTGTCAGACCTACCTGTAACAACAAATGACTTTTCTGTGTACTTTGGAAGGGGTTGCTTTGATTTGACTCTGTCAAGCTTGTCTGGCAAAGTTGCTTTTTGGGGATATGTAATAAAAAGTGCTGCTCCAAGGCCCTACAACACTTCAAGCATTAATTGAGCAGTGAATGTGTGAAGGCACTGCTGGGAGTTGAACCCAGGATCTCCTGTTTACAAGACAGGCGCTTTCACCAGCTAAGCCACAGCTCCCATCTGTAATGCACAGTTTTTTTGCAATAGCTCCTTGCATCAAGTCTTCCAAAGTCCACAAGGTGGGTGGCTTTATTGTATCTCCATTGCCTTTTACCTGAAGCTGCATATGAAGTTACGCTACTGTCAATGCTGAGGACATTGCCACCAATTATAAGGAAATGCAAAAGAGGCACTGCTGGGATTCGAACCCAGGATCTCCTGTTCACTAGACAGGCACTTTGACCAACTAAGCCACAGCGCCACCAGTTGGCTTGTGCTGCTAAAGTTTGAAATTTTGTGTGATTGAACCGAAGCAGCTTCTTAACGCCTGTACTCCCCGTTGCTGAGAAGGCTGAGTGGTTTAAGGTGCAGAGTTCAGGTCGCGCTCTCTCCAGGAGGACGGATCTCACGCAGTCAGGATGGCCGAGCGGTCTAAGGCGCTGCGTTCAGGTCGCAGTCTCCCCTGGAGGCGTGGGTTCGAATCCCACTTCTGACACAGATAAGCGTTTTCATGTTACTGCTGTCTGTAACATGACAGTGGCAATGACGATTGAGCAAGTCTTTGCATGTCAGGGAGCATGATATCAATAATATGCAATGTAAGCAGGAGAGCTGGAGCATTGATACTCTATGTCAACAGACTTTCAAGGGTTTCTCGCACCTCTGACCATTCTCTAGACCGTAGCTTTTTGCGTCTGTGCATTGCTGTATTCATGGGATTGACAGTGTTCTGGGACTTGCCAGTGCTTTATTCTTTGAACTGAATACATGTGTAAGCCAGCCACAAGTCGCTGGCACCATACAAATTTCTTTCACTGCTCTCCCAGGGAGCTCTGTAGTGGTTCCATGGTGTAATGGTCAGCACTCTGGACTCTGAATCCAGCGATCCGAGTTCAAATCTCGGTGGGACCTGCTTTTGAAGCATTCCATGTTCATGGCCTGTCATTGGGGCTGTGGTCCTCCGGGCACCGGTAATCCCTTGAACAACTAAGGTGTCAGGGGCTCAAGTCAATCCATCTCTAAGAGCCCGTGATCTTCATATCTTTGCTCACACAGTTGTTGTTACACTTGCTTGGCTTCCCAAAGAGTTCATTAAAAATGTGCTGGACTTGTAAGACATTTGTTGCGCTGCAAAATAAAAGATTCCAACGCCAACCACAAGTGTTTTGAAAGCACTGATTTCGCCAGGCAAAAAAAGACAAGCTACATGGCAATTGTCAGTAAGACCCTGCCGTGGCCAATAGAAGGTCACACTCTTCTGCACCTTGTGAGTAGGTCTCACCGAGATCTGAAGTGGGATCACTGGAATTCAATGTCCAGATTGCTGAACAATACACAATGGAATGGGACTCCAGTCGATGGTCGGATAACAGACCATAACAACAGTGTCTCCCAAGTCAATTGAGATGGCTTCACTCGTCCCTGGGTGGGCTCGAACCACCATCCTCTCGGTTAACAGCCGAGCGCGCTAGCCGATTGTGCCACAGAGACTGGCTATACAGCACTGCCTGTCGTTGGCCAATTGCGACACACTGTACTCTGAGTCCAACATCAGTTACGTGATGGGTAAAACGAACAGAGCTTTGGGGATGAAATCAATGTGTCCCTCCAATAAGACTGATCCACAGTGAAGTAGATATCTGTCAGACCTACCTGTAACAACAAATGACTTTTCTATGTACTTTGGAAGGGGTTGCTTTGATTTGACTCTGTCAAGCTTGTCTGGCAAAGTTGCTTTTTGGGGAAATGTAATAAAAAGTGCTGCTCCCAGGCCCTACAACACTTCAAGCATTAATTGAGCAGTGAATGTGTGAAGGCACTGCTGGGAGTTGAACCCAGGATCTCCTGTTTACAAGACAGGCGCTTTCACCAGCTAAGCCACAGCGCCCATCTGTAATGCACAGTTTGGTGCAATAGCTCCTTGCATCAAGTCTTCCAAAGTCCACAAGGTGGGTGGCTTTATTGTATCTCCATTGCCTTTTACCTGAAGCTGCATATGAAGTTACGCTACTGTCAATGCTGAGGACATTGCCACCAATTATAAGGAAATGCAAAAGAGGCACTGCTGGGATTCGAACCCAGGATCTCCTGTTTACTAGACAGGCACTTTGACCAACTAAGCCACAGCGCCACCAGTTGGCTTGTGCTGCTAAAGTTTGAAATTTTGTGTGATTGAACCGAAGCAGCTTCTTAACGCCTGTACTCCCCGTTGCTGAGAAGGCTGAGTGGTTTAAGGTGCAGAGTTCAGGTCGCGCTCTCTCCAGGAGGACGGATCTCACGCAGTCAGGATGGCCGAGCGGTCTAAGGCGCTGCGTTCAGGTCGCAGTCTCCCCTGGAGGCTTGGGTTCGAATCCCACTTCTGACACAGATAAGCTTTTTCATGTTACTGCTGTCTGTAACATGACAGTGGCAATGACGATTGAACAAGTCTTTGCATGTCAGAGAGCATGATATCAATAATATGCAATGTAAGCAGGAGAGCTGGAGCATTGATACTCTATGTCAACAGACTTTCAAGGGTTTCTCGCACCTCTGACCATTCTCTAGACCGTAGCTTTTTGCGTCTGTGCATTGCTGTATTCATGGGATTGACAGTGTTCTGGGACTTGCCAGTGCTTTATTCTTTGAACTGAATACATGTGTAAGCCAGCCACAAGTCGCTGGCACCATACAAATTCTTTCACTGCTCTCCCAGGGAGCTCTGTAGTGGTTCCATGGTGTAATGGTCAGCACTCTGGACTCTGAATCCAGCGATCCGAGTTCAAATCTTGGTGGGACCTGCTTTTGAAGCATTCCATGTTCATGGCCTGTCATTGGGGCTGTGGTCCTCCGGGCACCGGTAATCCCTTGAACAACTAAGGTGTCAGGGGCTTAAGTCAATCCATCTCTAAGAGCCCGTGATCTTCATATCTTTGCTCACACAGTTGTTGTTACACTTGCTTGGCTTCCCAAAGAGTTCATTAAAAATGTGCTGGACTTGTAAGAAATTTGTTGCGCTGCAAAATAAAAGATTCCAACGCCAACCACAAGTGTTTTGAAAGCACTGATTTCGCCAGGCAAAAAAAGACAAGCTACATGGCAATTGTCAGTAAGACCCTGCCGTGGCCAATAGAAGGTCACACTGTTCTGCACCTTGTGAGTAGGTCTCACCGAGATCTGAAGTGGGATCACTGGAATTCAATGTCCAGATTGCTGAACAATACACAATGGAATGGGACTCCAGTCGATGGTCGGATAACAGACCATAACAACAGTGTCTCCCAAGTCAATTGAGATGGCTTCACTCGTCCCTGGGTGGGCTCGAACCACCATCCTCTCGGTTAACAGCCGAGCGCGCTAGCCGATTGCGCCACAGAGACTGGCTTTCCAGCACTGCCTGTCGTTGGCCAATTGCGACACACTGTACTCTGAGTCCAACATCAGTTACGTGATGGGTAAAACGAACAGAGCTTTGGGGATGAAATCAATGTGTCCCTCCAATAAGACTGATCCACAGTGAAGTAGATATCTGTCAGACCTACCTGTAACAACAAATGACTTTTCTGTGTACTTTGGAAGGGGTTGCTTTGATTTGACTCTGTCAAGCTTGTCTGGCAAAGTTGCTTTTTGGGGAAATGTAATAAAAAGTGCTGCTCCAAGGCCCTACAACACTTCAAGCATTAATTGAGCAGTGAATGTGTGAAGGCACTGCTGGGAGTTGAACCCAGGATCTCCTGTTTACAAGACAGGCGCTTTCACCAGCTAAGCCACAGCTCCCATCTGTAATGCACAGTTTTTTTGCAATAGCTCCTTGCATCAAGTCTTCCAAAGTCCACAAGGTGGGTGGCTTTATTGTATCTCCATTGCCTTTTACCTGAAGCTGCATATGAAGTTACGCTACTGTCAATGCTGAGGACATTGCCACCAATTATAAGGAAATGCAAAAGAGGCACTGCTGGGATTCGAACCCAGGATCTCCTGTTCACTAGACAGGCACTTTGACCAACTAAGCCACAGCGCCACCAGTTGGCTTGTGCTGCTAAAGTTTGAAATTTTGTGTGATTGAACCGAAGCAGCTTCTTAACGCCTGTACTCCCCGTTGCTGAGAAGGCTGAGTGGTTTAAGGTGCAGAGTTCAGGTCGCGCTCTCTCCAGGAGGACGGATCTCACGCAGTCAGGATGGCCGAGCGGTCTAAGGCGCTGCGTTCAGGTCGCAGTCTCCCCTGGAGGCGTGGGTTCGAATCCCACTTCTGACACAGATAAGCGTTTTCATGTTACTGCTGTCTGTAACATGACAGTGGCAATGACGATTGAACAAGTCTTTGCATGTCAGGGAGCATGATATCAATAATATGCAATGTAAGCAGGAGAGCTGGAGCATTGATACTCTATGTCAACAGACTTTCAAGGGTTTCTCGCACCTCTGACCATTCTCTAGACCGTAGCTTTTTGCGTCTGTGCATTGCTGTATTCATGGGATTGACAGTGTTCTGGGACTTGCCAGTGCTTTATTCTTTGAACTGAATACATGTGTAAGCCAGCCACAAGTCGCTGGCACCATACAAATTCTTTCACTGCTCTCCCAGGGAGCTCTGTAGTGGTTCCATGGTGTAATGGTCAGCACTCTGGACTCTGAATCCAGCGATCTGAGTTCAAATCTCGGTGGGACCTGCTTTTGAAGCATTCCATGTTCATGGCCTGTCATTGGGGCTGTGGTCCTCCAGGCACCGGTAATCCCTTGAACAACTAAGGTGTCAGGGGCTCAAGTCAATCCATCTCTAAGAGCCCGTGATCTTCATATCTTTGCTCACACAGTTGTTGTTACACTTGCTTGGCTTCCCAAAGAGTTCATTAAAAATGTGCTGGACTTGTAAGACATTTGTTGCGCTGCAAAATAAAAGATTCCAACGCCAACCACAAGTGTTTTGAAAGCACTGATTTCGCCAGGCAAAAAAAGACAAGCTACATGGCAATTGTCAGTAAGACCCTGCCGTGGCCAATAGAAGGTCACACTGTTCTGCACATTGTGAGTAGGTCTCACCGAGATCTGAAGTGGGATCACTGGAATTCAATGTCCAGATTGCTGAACAATACACAATGGAATGGGACTCCAGTCGATGGTCGGATAACAGACCATAACAACAGTGTCTCCCAAGTCAATTGAGATGGCTTCACTCGTCCCTGGGTGGGCTCGAACCACCATCCTCTCGGTTAACAGCCGAGCGCGCTAGCCGATTGCGCCACAGAGACTGGCTATCCAGCACTGCCTGTCGTTGGCCAATTGCGACACACTGTACTCTGAGTCCAACATCAGTTACGTGATGGGTAAAACGAACAGAGCTTTGGGGATGAAATCAATGTGTCCCTCCAATAAGACTGATCCACAGTGAAGTAGATATCTGTCAGACCTACCTGTAACAACAAATGACTTTTCTATGTACTTTGGAAGGGGTTGCTTTGAATTTACTCTGTCAAGCTTGTCTGGCAAAGTTGCTTTTTGGGGAAATGCAATAAAAAGTGCTGCTCCCAGGCCCTACAACACTTCAAGCATTAATTGAGCAGTGAATGTGTGAAGGCACTGCTGGGAGTTGAACCCAGGATCTCCTGTATACAAGACAGGCGCTTTCACCAGCTAAGCCACAGCACCCATCTGTAATGCACAGTTTGGTGCAATAGCTCCTTGCATCAAGTCTTCCAAAGTCCACAAGGTGGGTGGCTTTATTGTATCTCCATTGCCTTTTACCTGAAGCTGCATATGAAGTTACGCTACTGTCAATGCTGAGGACATTGCCACCAATTATAAGGAAATGCAAAAGAGGCACTGCTGGGATTCGAACCCAGGATCTCCTGTTTACTAGACAGGCACTTTGACCAACTAAGCCACAGCGCCACCAGTTGGCTTGTGCTGCTAAAGTTTGAAATTTTGTGTGATTGAACCGAAGCAGCTTCTTAACGCCTGTACTCCCCGTTGCTGAGAAGGCTGAGTGGTTTAAGGTGCAGAGTTCAGGTCGCGCTCTCTCCAGGAGGACGGATCTCACGCAGTCAGGATGGCCGAGCGGTCTAAGGCGCTGCGTTCAGGTCGCAGTCTCCCCTGGAGGCGTGGGTTCGAATCCCACTTCTGACACAGATAAGCTTTTTCATGTTACTGCTGTCTGTAACATGACAGTGGCAATGACGATTGAGCAAGTCTTTGCATGTCAGGGAGCATGATATCAATAATATGCAATGTAAGCAGGAGAGCTGGAGCATTGATACTCTATGTCAACAGACTTTCAAGGGTTTCTCGCACCTCTGACCATTCTCTAGACCGTAGCTCTTTGCGTCTGTGCATTGCTGTATTCATGGGATTGACAGTGTTCTGGGACTTGCCAGTGCTTTATTCTTTGAACTGAATACATGTGTAAGCCAGCCACAAGTCGCTGGCACCATACAAATTCTTTCACTGCTCTCCCAGGGAGCTCTGTAGTGGTTCCATGGTGTAATGGTCAGCACTCTGGACTCTGAATCCAGCGATCTGAGTTCAAATCTTGGTGGGACCTGCTTTTGAAGCATTCCATGTTCATGGCCTGTCATTGGGGCTGTGGTCCTCCGGGCACCGGTAATCCCTTGAACAACTAAGGTGTCAGGGGCTCAAGTCAATCCATCTCTAAGAGCCCGTGATCTTCATATCTTTGCTCACACAGTTGTTGTTACACTTGCTTGGCTTCCCAAAGAGTTCATTAAAAATGTGCTGGACTTGTAAGACATTTGTTGCGCTGCAAAATAAAAGATTCCAACGCCAACCACAAGTGTTTTGAAAGCACTGATTTCGCCAGGCAAAAAAAGACAAGCTACATGGCAATTGTCAGTAAGACCCTGCCGTGGCCAATAGAAGGTCACACTGTTCTGCACCTTGTGAGTAGGTCTCACCGAGATCTGAAGTGGGATCACTGGAATTCAATGTCCAGATTGCTGAACAATACACAATGGAATGGGACTCCAGTCGATGGTCGGATAACAGACCATAACAACAGTGTCTCCCAAGTCAATTGAGATGGCTTCACTCGTCCCTGGGTGGGCTCGAACCACCATCCTCTCGGTTAACAGCCGAGCGCGCTAGCCGATTGCGCCACAGAGACTGGCTATCCAGCACTGCCTGTCGTTGGCCAATTGCGACACACTGTACTCTGAGTCCAACATCAGTTACGTGATGGGTAAAACGAACAGAGCTTTGGGGATGAAATCAATGTGTCCCTCCAATAAGACTGATCCACAGTGAAGTAGATATCTGTCAGACCTACCTGTAACAACAAATGACTTTTCTATGTACTTTGGAAGGGGTTGCTTTGAATTTACTCTGTCAAGCTTGTCTGGCAAAGTTGCTTTTTGGGGAAATGCAATAAAAAGTGCTGCTCCCAGGCCCTACAACACTTCAAGCATTAATTGAGCAGTGAATGTGTGAAGGCACTGCTGGGAGTTGAACCCAGGATCTCCTGTATACAAGACAGGCGCTTTCACCAGCTAAGCCACAGCACCCATCTGTAATGCACAGTTTGGTGCAATAGCTCCTTGCATCAAGTCTTCCAAAGTCCACAAGGTGGGTGGCTTTATTGTATCTCCATTGCCTTTTACCTGAAGCTGCATATGAAGTTACGCTACTGTCAATGCTGAGGACATTGCCACCAATTATAAGGAAATGCAAAAGAGGCACTGCTGGGATTCGAACCCAGGATCTCCTGTTTACTAGACAGGCACTTTGACCAACTAAGCCACAGCGCCACCAGTTGGCTTGTGCTGCTAAAGTTTGAAATTTTGTGTGATTGAACCGAAGCAGCTTCTTAACGCCTGTACTCCTCGTTGCTGAGAAGGCTGAGTGGTTTAAGGTGCAGAGTTCAGGTCGCGCTCTCTCCAGGAGGACGGATCTCACGCAGTCAGGATGGCCGAGCGGTCTAAGGCGCTGCGTTCAGGTCGCAGTCTCCCCTGGAGGCGTGGGTTCGAATCCCACTTCTGACACAGATAAGCTTTTTCATGTTACTGCTGTCTGTAACATGACAGTGGCAATGACGATTGAGCAAGTCTTTGCATGTCAGGGAGCATGATATCAATAATATGCAATGTAAGCAGGAGAGCTGGAGCATTGATACTCTATGTCAACAGACTTTCAAGGGTTTCTCGCACCTCTGACCATTCTCTAGACCGTAGCTCTTTGCGTCTGTGCATTGCTGTATTCATGGGATTGACAGTGTTCTGGGACTTGCCAGTGCTTTATTCTTTGAACTGAATACATGTGTAAGCCAGCCACAAGTCGCTGGCACCATACAAATTCTTTCACTGCTCTCCCAGGGAGCTCTGTAGTGGTTCCATGGTGTAATGGTCAGCACTCTGGACTCTGAATCCAGCGATCTGAGTTCAAATCTCGGTGGGACATGCTTTTGAAGCATTCCATGTTCATGGCCTGTCATTGGGGCTGTGGTCCTCCAGGCACCGGTAATCCCTTGAACAACTAAGGTGTCAGGGGCTCAAGTCAATCCATCTCTAAGAGCCCGTGATCTTCATATCTTTGCTCACACAGTTGTTGTTACACTTGCTTGGCTTCCCAAAGAGTTCATTAAAAATGTGCTGGACTTGTAAGACATTTGTTGCGCTGCAAAATAAAAGATTCCAACGCCAACCACAAGTGTTTTGAAAGCACTGATTTCGCCAGGCAAAAAAAGACAAGCTACATGGCAATTGTCAGTAAGACCCTGCCGTGGCCAATAGAAGGTCACACTGTTCTGCACCTTGTGAGTAGGTCTCACCGAGATCTGAAGTGGGATCACTGGAATTCAATGTCCAGATTGCTGAACAATACACAATGGAATGGGACTCCAGTCGATGGTCGGATAACAGACCATAACAACAGTGTCTCCCAAGTCAATTGAGATGGCTTCACTCGTCCCTGGGTGGGCTCGAACCACCATCCTCTCGGTTAACAGCCGAGCGCGCTAGCCGATTGCGCCACAGAGACTGGCTATCCAGCACTGCCTGTCGTTGGCCAATTGCGACACACTGTACTCTGAGTCCAACATCAGTTACGTGATGGGTAAAACGAACAGAGCTTTGGGGATGAAATCAATGTGTCCCTCCAATAAGACTGATCCACAGTGAAGTAGATATCTGTCAGACCTACCTGTAACAACAAATGACTTTTCTATGTACTTTGGAAGGGGTTGCTTTGAATTTACTCTGTCAAGCTTGTCTGGCAAAGTTGCTTTTTGGGGAAATGCAATAAAAAGTGCTGCTCCCAGGCCCTACAACACTTCAAGCATTAATTGAGCAGTGAATGTGTGAAGGCACTGCTGGGAGTTGAACCCAGGATCTCCTGTATACAAGACAGGCGCTTTCACCAGCTAAGCCACAGCACCCATCTGTAATGCACAGTTTGGTGCAATAGCTCCTTGCATCAAGTCTTCCAAAGTCCACAAGGTGGGTGGCTTTATTGTATCTCCATTGCCTTTTACCTGAAGCTGCATATGAAGTTACGCTACTGTCAATGCTGAGGACATTGCCACCAATTATAAGGAAATGCAAAAGAGGCACTGCTGGGATTCGAACCCAGGATCTCCTGTTTACTAGACAGGCACTTTGACCAACTAAGCCACAGCGCCACCAGTTGGCTTGTGCTGCTAAAGTTTGAAATTTTGTGTGATTGAACCGAAGCAGCTTCTTAACGCCTGTACTCCCCGTTGCTGAGAAGGCTGAGTGGTTTAAGGTGCAGAGTTCAGGTCGCGCTCTCTCCAGGAGGACGGATCTCACGCAGTCAGGATGGCCGAGCGGTCTAAGGCGCTGCGTTCAGGTCGCAGTCTCCCCTGGAGGCGTGGGTTCGAATCCCACTTCTGACACAGATAAGCTTTTTCATGTTACTGCTGTCTGTAACATGACAGTGGCAATGACGATTGAGCAAGTCTTTGCATGTCAGGGAGCATGATATCAATAATATGCAATGTAAGCAGGAGAGCTGGAGCATTGATACTCTATGTCAACAGACTTTCAAGGGTTTCTCGCACCTCTGACCATTCTCTAGACCGTAGCTCTTTGCGTCTGTGCATTGCTGTATTCATGGGATTGACAGTGTTCTGGGACTTGCCAGTGCTTTATTCTTTGAACTGAATACATGTGTAAGCCAGCCACAAGTCGCTGGCACCATACAAATTCTTTCACTGCTCTCCCAGGGAGCTCTGTAGTGGTTCCATGGTGTAATGGTCAGCACTCTGGACTCTGAATCCAGCGATCTGAGTTCAAATCTCGGTGGGACCTGCTTTTGAAGCATTCCATGTTCATGGCCTGTCATTGGGGCTGTGGTCCTCCAGGCACCGGTAATCCCTTGAACAACTAAGGTGTCAGGGGCTCAAGTCAATCCATCTCTAAGAGCCCGTGATCTTCATATCTTTGCTCACACAGTTGTTGTTACACTTGCTTGGCTTCCCAAAGAGTTCATTAAAAATGTGCTGGACTTGTAAGACATTTGTTGCGCTGCAAAATAAAAGATTCCAACGCCAACCACAAGTGTTTTGAAAGCACTGATTTCGCCAGGCAAAAAAAGACAAGCTACATGGCAATTGTCAGTAAGACCCTGCCGTGGCCAATAGAAGGTCACACTGTTCTGCACCTTGTGAGTAGGTCTCACCGAGATCTGAAGTGGGATCACTGGAATTCAATGTCCAGATTGCTGAACAATACACAATGGAATGGGACTCCAGTCGATGGTCGGATAACAGACCATAACAACAGTGTCTCCCAAGTCAATTGAGATGGCTTCACTCGTCCCTGGGTGGGCTCGAACCACCATCCTCTCGGTTAACAGCCGAGCGCGCTAGCCGATTGCGCCACAGAGACTGGCTATCCAGCACTGCCTGTCGTTGGCCAATTGCGACACACTGTACTCTGAGTCCAACATCAGTTACGTGATGGGTAAAACGAACAGAGCTTTGGGGATGAAATCAATGTGTCCCTCCAATAAGACTGATCCACAGTGAAGTAGATATCTGTCAGACCTACCTGTAACAACAAATGACTTTTCTATGTACTTTGGAAGGGGTTGCTTTGAATTTACTCTGTCAAGCTTGTCTGGCAAAGTTGCTTTTTGGGGAAATGCAATAAAAAGTGCTGCTCCCAGGCCCTACAACACTTCAAGCATTAATTGAGCAGTGAATGTGTGAAGGCACTGCTGGGAGTTGAACCCAGGATCTCCTGTATACAAGACAGGCGCTTTCACCAGCTAAGCCACAGCACCCATCTGTAATGCACAGTTTGGTGCAATAGCTCCTTGCATCAAGTCTTCCAAAGTCCACAAGGTGGGTGGCTTTATTGTATCTCCATTGCCTTTTACCTGAAGCTGCATATGAAGTTACGCTACTGTCAATGCTGAGGACATTGCCACCAATTATAAGGAAATGCAAAAGAGGCACTGCTGGGATTCGAACCCAGGATCTCCTGTTTACTAGACAGGCACTTTGACCAACTAAGCCACAGCGCCACCAGTTGGCTTGTGCTGCTAAAGTTTGAAATTTTGTGTGATTGAACCGAAGCAGCTTCTTAACGCCTGTACTCCCCGTTGCTGAGAAGGCTGAGTGGTTTAAGGTGCAGAGTTCAGGTCGCGCTCTCTCCAGGAGGACGGATCTCACGCAGTCAGGATGGCCGAGCGGTCTAAGGCGCTGCGTTCAGGTCGCAGTCTCCCCTGGAGGCGTGGGTTCGAATCCCACTTCTGACACAGATAAGCTTTTTCATGTTACTGCTGTCTGTAACATGACAGTGGCAATGACGATTGAGCAAGTCTTTGCATGTCAGGGAGCATGATATCAATAATATGCAATGTAAGCAGGAGAGCTGGAGCATTGATACTCTATGTCAACAGACTTTCAAGGGTTTCTCGCACCTCTGACCATTCTCTAGACCGTAGCTCTTTGCGTCTGTGCATTGCTGTATTCATGGGATTGACAGTGTTCTGGGACTTGCCAGTGCTTTATTCTTTGAACTGAATACATGTGTAAGCCAGCCACAAGTCGCTGGCACCATACAAATTCTTTCACTGCTCTCCCAGGGAGCTCTGTAGTGGTTCCATGGTGTAATGGTCAGCACTCTGGACTCTGAATCCAGCGATCTGAGTTCAAATCTCGGTGGGACCTGCTTTTGAAGCATTCCATGTTCATGGCCTGTCATTGGGGCTGTGGTCCTCCAGGCACCGGTAATCCCTTGAACAACTAAGGTGTCAGGGGCTCAAGTCAATCCATCTCTAAGAGCCCGTGATCTTCATATCTTTGCTCACACAGTTGTTGTTACACTTGCTTGGCTTCCCAAAGAGTTCATTAAAAATGTGCTGGACTTGTAAGACATTTGTTGCGCTGCAAAATAAAAGATTCCAACGCCAACCACAAGTGTTTTGAAAGCACTGATTTCGCCAGGCAAAAAAAGACAAGCTACATGGCAATTGTCAGTAAGACCCTGCCGTGGCCAATAGAAGGTCACACTGTTCTGCACCTTGTGAGTAGGTCTCACCGAGATCTGAAGTGGGATCACTGGAATTCAATGTCCAGATTGCTGAACAATACACAATGGAATGGGACTCCAGTCGATGGTCGGATAACAGACCATAACAACAGTGTCTCCCAAGTCAATTGAGATGGCTTCACTCGTCCCTGGGTGGGCTCGAACCACCATCCTCTCGGTTAACAGCCGAGCGCGCTAGCCGATTGCGCCACAGAGACTGGCTATCCAGCACTGCCTGTCGTTGGCCAATTGCGACACACTGTACTCTGAGTCCAACATCAGTTACGTGATGGGTAAAACGAACAGAGCTTTGGGGATGAAATCAATGTGTCCCTCCAATAAGACTGATCCACAGTGAAGTAGATATCTGTCAGACCTACCTGTAACAACAAATGACTTTTCTATGTACTTTGGAAGGGGTTGCTTTGAATTTACTCTGTCAAGCTTGTCTGGCAAAGTTGCTTTTTGGGGAAATGCAATAAAAAGTGCTGCTCCCAGGCCCTACAACACTTCAAGCATTAATTGAGCAGTGAATGTGTGAAGGCACTGCTGGGAGTTGAACCCAGGATCTCCTGTATACAAGACAGGCGCTTTCACCAGCTAAGCCACAGCACCCATCTGTAATGCACAGTTTGGTGCAATAGCTCCTTGCATCAAGTCTTCCAAAGTCCACAAGGTGGGTGGCTTTATTGTATCTCCATTGCCTTTTACCTGAAGCTGCATATGAAGTTACGCTACTGTCAATGCTGAGGACATTGCCACCAATTATAAGGAAATGCAAAAGAGGCACTGCTGGGATTCGAACCCAGGATCTCCTGTTTACTAGACAGGCACTTTGACCAACTAAGCCACAGCGCCACCAGTTGGCTTGTGCTGCTAAAGTTTGAAATTTTGTGTGATTGAACCGAAGCAGCTTCTTAACGCCTGTACTCCTCGTTGCTGAGAAGGCTGAGTGGTTTAAGGTGCAGAGTTCAGGTCGCGCTCTCTCCAGGAGGACGGATCTCACGCAGTCAGGATGGCCGAGCGGTCTAAGGCGCTGCGTTCAGGTCGCAGTCTCCCCTGGAGGCGTGGGTTCGAATCCCACTTCTGACACAGATAAGCGTTTTCATGTTACTGCTGTCTGTAACATGACAGTGGCAATGACGATTGAGCAAGTCTTTGCATGTCAGGGAGCATGATATCAATAATATGCAATGTAAGCAGGAGAGCTGGAGCATTGATACTCTATGTCAACAGACTTTCAAGGGTTTCTCGCACCTCTGACCATTCTCTAGACCGTAGCTTTTTGCGTCTGTGCATTGCTGTATTCATGGGATTGACAGTGTTCTGGGACTTGCCAGTGCTTTATTCTTTGAACTGAATACATGTGTAAGCCAGCCACAAGTCGCTGGCACCATACAAATTTCTTTCACTGCTCTCCCAGGGAGCTCTGTAGTGGTTCCATGGTGTAATGGTCAGCACTCTGGACTCTGAATCCAGCGATCCGAGTTCAAATCTCGGTGGGACCTGCTTTTGAAGCATTCCATGTTCATGGCCTGTCATTGGGGCTGTGGTCCTCCGGGCACCGGTAATCCCTTGAACAACTAAGGTGTCAGGGGCTCAAGTCAATCCATCTCTAAGAGCCCGTGATCTTCATATCTTTGCTCACACAGTTGTTGTTACACTTGCTTGGCTTCCCAAAGAGTTCATTAAAAATGTGCTGGACTTGTAAGACATTTGTTGCGCTGCAAAATAAAAGATTCCAACGCCAACCACAAGTGTTTTGAAAGCACTGATTTCGCCAGGCAAAAAAAGACAAGCTACATGGCAATTGTCAGTAAGACCCTGCCGTGGCCAATAGAAGGTCACACTCTTCTGCACCTTGTGAGTAGGTCTCACCGAGATCTGAAGTGGGATCACTGGAATTCAATGTCCAGATTGCTGAACAATACACAATGGAATGGGACTCCAGTCGATGGTCGGATAACAGACCATAACAACAGTGTCTCCCAAGTCAATTGAGATGGCTTCACTCGTCCCTGGGTGGGCTCGAACCACCATCCTCTCGGTTAACAGCCGAGCGCGCTAGCCGATTGTGCCACAGAGACTGGCTATACAGCACTGCCTGTCGTTGGCCAATTGCGACACACTGTACTCTGAGTCCAACATCAGTTACGTGATGGGTAAAACGAACAGAGCTTTGGGGATGAAATCAATGTGTCCCTCCAATAAGACTGATCCACAGTGAAGTAGATATCTGTCAGACCTACCTGTAACAACAAATGACTTTTCTATGTACTTTGTGTAGTAGAGTCCAACCATGCTGCTCTTGAACACAGCCTCTCACCTGCCCCTCCCCCCTTTGCTCATCAATCAGGTCGGCATATTTAATGCACCTGAGTGCCTGAGATCAGCCTGGCATTTGTTTGAAGGGTTCCTGGTGAGTAGGGTGGCTTTGGTTTTACTTTACACGTTATCAGTGTTTTTATTAATGGTTTCTTTCTTCTTTTTTTAGGTGTTTTAACTGCTCTTGTTTTGCCCTGTTTTGCCCTGTTTTGCCTTATTTTGCTTCAGTTTTGCCTTATTTTGCTTCAGTTTTGTTTATTCCTTTGTTTGATTAGTGTTTTAATATATTTAGTAAATTTGATTTTGACTATTATAATTTGTATTAAAATAAACAATTATTTTAATCCACTTATTAGTATTTGGTCCTTGTGTTTAGTTTTCCCTCCCTATAGCTTTGGTTCAACCTACTTTTTGTTTCCTTTTGATTTACTATAATAAATACCTTTTTTTGTTTTGATAACACGACTGCCTCTTCAGTTCATTCGAACTTATGTGTCCTTAATTTTCCTGTTTTGGTTTCCTTATTTGTGTATCTCCTGGGGTGCAAGTCCCCAGGTGGCGTTGTCTGTAGTTTATTTTGTAGTTTAAGAGAAAATCCATAAAATCCCCACGCCCGCCCTGTCACATTCTTGGCGTTGTCGGCAGGATACTGTTAAGGCAGAGACGTGTAGTTTCTTTACATTTTGGCATTTCAGTTGGTTAAGGCAATTTTTTTTTGGTTCGTTTAATTTTGGCATTTGGGGCAAAACAGCAGCAGGTCCTGGAAGGATCTCCCCGCTGCCTCCTGGTACTCTGTTAACCCTTTCTGCTCTGCTTTTCCATGGAGGAGGAAATAGCCCAATTAAAGGACTTGGTTGCACAGCTGCAGGCTGAAAATCGACAGATGCGTCAACGATGGGACGACAGTCTTCCTGGGACCAGCTCCGCCTCAACAAGCTCCTCTGCCTCCGGAAACCCTTCAGTCAATGGTCTGGTAACTGAGAGACTGGTTTATTTACCGAGAGAGAGGAAATGTCCAATGTTTCGGGGCAGGACTGGTTTAAACATTGTTGAGTGGGTCGAGGAGGTCCAGGCTAGCATTCGTGCCAGACACCTGTCGCCAGCCGAGCAGGCACTTTTCATTTTCGACCATTTAGAGGGAGAGGCTCGGGAAGAGATTAAGTACCGCTCCAGAGAGGAGAAGGAAGATCCAGGACAGCTTTTAGCTATATTACAGGAATTGTATGGGTGTACTAGGTCATATGTGTCTTTGCAAGAAGAGTTCTTTTCAAGAAAGCAACAAGAAGGTGAAACATTGCAAGAATTTTCTCATGCTTTAATGTGTCTCATGGAAAAAGTTGTTCTGAAGACTCCGAATGACCTGCCAAACAAAGATGTGTTACTCAGAGATCAATTTGTTGAGCATGTTTCTGATTGTGCTCTTCGCAGGGAGCTGAAGCAATATGTTCGAAGCCACCCTACTTCCACCTTGATCATTGTCCGCACTGAAGCAATTAGGTGGGAACAAGAGGGGGTGCCCGGGGGTGGGAGGAGTAGAAGCCACTCTGTCCCTTCTGTATTTGGTCTGCAACACACCATTCAGCAAAGCCATCCCAGCTATGGCCAGGCAGGTAACTCTTTTAGTGCTGAGTTAGGTGAACTAAAAGACATTCTTAAAAATCAACAAGAGCAACTGAATCACCTGACGCAAAGTCTGGCCACCCTAAGCAACCCCCATGGAACCCAACCAAATCGTAAGAAAACAGTAATCTGTAGAAGGTGTCAAAAGCCAGGCCACTTTGCCAGGGAGTGCGAGGGAGAGTATGTTGCTCCACTGCCAGTTCCCGCTCCAATGCGCCCCAGTTCCAATGGCAGGCAGCGCCCTCAGAACCAGGGAAACTTTCGCCCCCTGAACTACTGAGCCAAAGTTCAGGTGGGGGCCCCTTAGGCTCAGAGTCTGCAATGGATAACCCCGAAAGTTTGGTGGCAGATTGCCCCACCTTAGCGGTGCTTATGGGTGGTGTTACAGTTCCATGTCTGGTCGACACCGGGTCAATGGTGTCCACTATAACGGCAAGTTTCTTTGCACAGCATTTCGAACCATGGGGTCCTGACAAACTCCAATCTTGTAACTGGTTAAATCTGAGTGCTGCTAATGGTTTGGCTATCCCATATGTCGGCTACCTCGAGCTGAACGTTCAACTTTGTGGTAAGAATGTGGCCAGACGAGGGGTGCTGGTGGTCAAAGATCCCCCAGGCATTGTACCTTCAGTTCCAGGTGTGCTTGGTATGAACATTATCAAGGAATGTTACTGGGAGTTGTTTGTACAGCATGGTGCAGCACTTTTTGACTTACCGTCTGTGTTGCAGGCTCCCACTCAAATTCAGCAGGCTCTCCAAAAGTGTCACCAGGCCCAGGCCAAAGCCCCTCCCGATCGCTTAAGTCGTGCAAAGGTGAAGGGGGGGAGAGTTTGCAGAGTTCCTGGGGGTACCATGAAAATCGTGGCAGCCACCTGCTCTCAACACCTGGTGGATGCCGTGTTGTTTGAGCCCTTGAGCAATGGCTTGCCTGCAGGTCTGTTAGCATCCCCAGCGCTTGTACGAGTGGTAAGAGGTACTGCGTATATCCCGATTGTCAATGTAGGGACTCAGGATGTTGTACTGTACCCTCGCACTGTTCTTGGTACCCTGAGTCATGCCGATCTTGTAAGCTCTCCATCAGGTCTCGAAGAGGGGAAGATGGCTGCCACAGTGTCCTCCCAGTCTGTGACTAGTTCAGTGCAGGATAAAATTGCCGCGATTGATTTAACAGCCCTCAGGCAGGAAGAGCAGGTGCAGGTCAGGGCTCTGTTGCAGAAGTACAGTGGTGTCTTTTCTTCACATGAAGGTGATTTAGGTTGTACTAACCTCATTTTTCATGAAATTCCTCTAGTTGATGAGGCCCCTGTTCGTCAGCGATACAGGCGGATCCCTCCGTCGGAGTATGAGGCAGCAAAGGCACACATCCACCAGCTCCTTGAGGCACAGGTAATCAGAGAAAGTAGTAGCCCCTTTGCCTCTCCCATCGTGTTGGTCAAGAAGAAAGATGGCAGCCTCCGTTTGTGTGTGGATTACCAACTCTTGAACAATAAGACCCGTAAAGATGCCTTTCCTCTGCCCCGCATTGAGGAGTCCCTCGACGCCCTCTCAGGGGCCCGCTGGTTCTCGACCCTCGACCTTGCGGCTGGGTACAATCAAGTACCCGTTGCCGAAAAAGACAAAATGAAAACTGCATTCTGCACTCCCTTTGGTCTGTTTGAATGGAACCGAATGCCATTTGGGTTGTGCAATGCACCAAGCACTTTCCAGAGGTTAATGGAGAGGATCTTCGGAGATCAGCACTGCCAGTCATGGTTGTTATATCTGGATGATGTTGTTGTCTTCTCTTCTACCGTAGCTGAACATGTGGAACGCTTGGACGCTGTACTTGGCCGCCTCCAGAAAGAAGGTCTCAAAGCCAAACTGGAGAAGTGCTCTTTCTTCAAGTCAGAGGTAGGCTACCTGGGACATGTCATTTCCAGTAAAGGTGTGTCCACCGACCCTGCAAAAATAGAAGTTGTGTCAAAGTGGCCACGGCCTAACCAGGTGTCTGAGTTACGGTCCTTCCTAGGATTTGCTAGCTACTATCGTCGCTTCATTGAAGGGTTCGCTAAACTGGCTGCCCCTTTGCATCGTGTAGTGGCTGAACTAACTAGCTCAAAGTCAAAGAAACCGACAGGAAGGAGTCTGTCTGCTGCATGGACAGAAGAGTGCGAACAAAGCTTTGAGGGACTAAAAAGCAGGTTTGTGTCTGCTCCAATTTTAGGCTATGCTAATTTCTCCTTACCTTTTGTACTTGAGGTTGACGCCAGCTACAGTGGACTGGGTGCTGTTCTTTCACAAGAGCAGGATGGAAAAGTAAGACCCATAGCTTATGCTAGTCGTGGCCTCAAGCCTACAGAGCGTAACATGAGCAATTACAGCTCTATGAAACTTGAGTTTCTGGCCCTTAAATGGGCCATGACCGAAAAATTCAGAGACTATCTGCTGGGTCAGAAATGCATTGTGTTCACTGACAATAACCCTTTAAGCCATCTATCTACAGCAAAGCTGGGTGCTACAGAACAGCGCTGGGCTGCACAACTGGCTGCTTTTGATTTCACCATGAAGTACAAGCCTGGTCGGAACAACCAAAATGCAGATGCCCTGTCACGACGGCTACCAGCCATGTCAGATGCTTCACATTGTGAAGTCTCTGGTGTCAGACTCCCAGCGCCACTACAGCAAGTCCTTGCAAATAACACAGCAACCCAGGCTATTCAAGCCACCATCTCATCTTTCCCCTGTCATACTAGCTCTGACCTGCAGGTGTTGCAGGAAGCAGATCCCACCATCCAAGAATTCCAGAAGTTTTGGACCAGGAAGAGGGGCCCCGATGCAACTGAACGGCGTCAAACCTCCAAGGATCTTCTGGTTCTGGTCAGACAGTGGGACAGGATTGTGGAGAGAAATGGAGTGCTATATCGGAGAGTCTGTCGACCCAAGGGTGAGGAAGTATTACAATTGATATTGCCAATGTCGTTAAAGGACCAGGTTTTGCATCAGCTACACCATGAACATGGACATCAAGGGGTCGACCGAACAACGGATCTGGTTCATCAGCGGTGCTATTGGCCAGGAATGCACAATGACATTAGGACATGGTGCCAGGAGTGTGAACGTTGTCAGGTAGCTAAGAACACGCAACCAGCTGCCTGTGCATACATGGGTCATTTGCTTGCCTCCCGTCCCAACCAAATCCTTGCTGTTGACTTCACGATACTGGAACCATCACAGAACGGGTTTGAGAATGTCCTAGTGATGACAGATGTTTTTTCCAAATACACCCAGGCAGTCCCAACCCGGGACCAGCAAGCCTCTACAGTTGCAAAGGTGTTGGTTAATGACTGGTTCTGCAGGTTTGGGGTGCCAAATCGTATCCACTCGGACCAAGGTAGAAATTTTGAGAGCAACCTAATTCAACAGCTGTGCAGTATGTACGGAATACAGAAAAGTCGCACTACCCCGTACCATCCAGCTGGCAATGGCCAATGTGAGCGCTTTAATCGTACACTGCACAACCTTCTACGCACTCTACCTGTTACCAAGAAGAGGGATTGGGCTTGTTATCTGCCACAAGTGACCTTTTCCTATAACACCACAGCACACCAATCCACTGGTGAGTCCCCATATTTTCTAATGTTTGGCCAAGATCCTCAGTTACCTGTTGATTTCCTTTTGGGCAGAGTGCAGGAACCTGTTGCTGGCAGCACCCATGCATGGATCATAGAACATCAGACCAGGCTCCACCACGCCTTTTGAAGCAGCAACCAAGCATCTGGAGGAAGCGGCGGAAAAACGAAAGAAACGGCATGATCAGCGTGTGACGGGTGTCCCGTTGAAAGAAGGTCAGATTGTGTACCTCAAAGACACTGGACTCAGAGGCCGACACAAGATCCAAGACATCTGGAGCTCAGAACTCTACAAGGTCCTGAGGGCTCCAGTAGTAGGAGGGTCTGTGTACACCATTGCCCCTGTGAATGACCTCAACCAGGTAAAACATGTCCATCGATCACTGCTGAAAAGCAAGCTGGACCGTGAGATTGACGGCCACCTTCCAGAGCGGCCTGAAGTGATTGAACCACTGCCTGACGATGAACCTGCACCGGAGGGTGAATGGTTTGTTTTGGTCTCCAAACCCACTCTGACACCAGAAACCGGTCCATCAAGTCAGCCGACTTATGCTGCTCAACCCGTCCAGCTGGAGACTATAGCACAACCTCCTGTGGATCGAAGTCGGAGGAACCCACTACCAGAGTTGGCCCATGTTGCCCTTGGCAACAGTGAGGCACTGAGAAGGACCAACCGCACAAACGCTGGGCAGCACTCGAATGTTAATCACCTCCCTCAGGCAGCAAGGAGTAGAGCAATAGGGGCTACGAACTCTCAAGTGCCTGTGCCAATTGTCTGTGCTATGTTTAGACCATGGCAGTAGTGATACAATCGTCGGGCCGACGATTCAAAGCCCAGGGGTAGATTGTAGTAGAGTCCAACCATGCTGCTCTTGAACACAGCCTCTCACCTGCCCCTCCCCCCTTTGCTCATCAATCAGGTCGGCATATTTAATGCACCTGAGTGCCTGAGATCAGCCTGGCATTTGTTTGAAGGGTTCCTGGTGAGTAGGGTGGCTTTGGTTTTACTTTACACGTTATCAGTGTTTTTATTAATGGTTTCTTCTTTTTTTAGGTGTTTTAACTGCTCTTGTTTTGCCCTGTTTTGCCTTATTTTGCTTCAGTTTTGCCTTATTTTGCTTCAGTTTTGTTTATTCCTTTGTTTGATTAGTGTTTTAATATATTTAGTAAATTTGATTTTGACTATTATAATTTGTATTAAAATAAACAATTATTTTAATCCACTTATTAGTATTTGGTCCTTGTGTTTAGTTTTCCCTCCCTATAGCTTTGGTTCAACCTACTTTTTGTTTCCTTTTGATTTACTATAATAAATACCTTTTTTTGTTTTGATAACACGACTGCCTCTTCAGTTCATTCAAACTTATGTGTCCTTAATTTTCCTGTTTTGGTTTCCTTATTTGTGTATCTCCTGGGGTGCAAGTCCCCAGGTGGCGTTGTCTGTAGTTTATTTTGTAGTTTAAGAGAAAATCCATAAAATCCCCACGCCCGCCCTGTCACATTTGGAAGGGGTTGCTTTGATTTGACTCTGTCAAGCTTGTCTGGCAAAGTTGCTTTTTGGGGAAATGTAATAAAAAGTGCTGCTCCCAGGCCCTACAACACTTCAAGCATTAATTGAGCAGTGAATGTGTGAAGGCACTGCTGGGAGTTGAACCCAGAATCTCCTGTTTACAAGACAGGCACTTTTACCAGCTAAGCCACAGCACCCATCTGTAATGCACAGTTTGGTGCAATAGCTCCTTGCATCAAGTCTTCCAAAGTCCACAAGGTGGGTGGCTTTATTGCATCTCCATTGCCTTTTACCTGAAGCTGCATATGAAGTTACGCTACTGTCAATGCTGAGGACATTGCCACCAATTATAAGGAAATGCAAAAGAGGCACTGCTGGGATTCGAACCCAGGATCTCCTGTTTACTAGACAGGCACTTTGACCAACTAAGCCACAGCGCCACCAGTTGGCTTGTGCTGCTAAAGTTTGAAATTTTGTGTGATTGAACCCAAGCAGCTTCTTAACGCCTGTACTCCCCGTTGCTGTTAAGGCTGAGTGGTTTAAGGTGCAGAGTTCAGGTCGCGCTCTCTCCAGGAGGACGGATCTCACGCAGTCAGGATGGCCGAGCGGTCTAAGGCGCTGCGTTCAGGTCGCAGTCTCCCCTGGAGGCGTGGGTTCGAATCCCACTTCTGACACAGATAAGCTTTTTCATGTTACTGCTGTCTGTAACATGACAGTGGCAATGACGATTGAGCAAGTCTTTGCATGTCAGGGAGCATGATGTCAATAATATGCAATGTAAGCAGGAGAGCTGGAGCATTGATACTCTATGTCAACAGACTTTCAAGGGTTTCTCGCACCTCTGACCATTCTCTAGACCGTAGCTTTTTGCGTCTGTGCATTGCTGTATTCATGGGATTGACAGTGTTCTGGGACTTGCCAGTGCTTTATTCTTTGAACTGAATACATGTGTAAGCCAGCCACAAGTCGCTGGCACCATACAAATTCTTTCACTGCTCTCCCAGGGAGCTCTGTAGTGGTTCCATGGTGTAATGGTCAGCACTCTGGACTTTGACTCCAGCGATCCGAGTTCAAATCTCGGTGGGACCTGCTTTTGAAGCATTCCATGTTCATGGCCTGTCATTGGGGCTGTGGTCCTCCAGGCACCGGTAATCCCTTGAACAACTAAGGTGTCAGGGGCTCAAGTCAATCCATCTCTAAGAGCCCGTGATCTTCATATCTTTGCTCACACAGTTGTTGTTACACTTGCTTGGCTTCCCAAAGAGTTCATTAAAAATGTGCTGTACTTGTAAAACATTTGTTGCGCTGCAAAATAAAAGATTCCAACGCCAACCACAAGTGTTTTGAAAGCACTGATTTCGCCAGGCAAAAAAAGACAAGCTACATGGCAATTGTCAGTAAGACCCTGCCGTGGCCAATAGAAGGTCACACTGTTCTGCACCTTGTGAGTAGGTCTCACCGAGATCTGAAGTGGGATCACTGGAATTCAATGTCCAGATTGCTGAACAATACACAATGGAATGGGACTCCAGTCGATGGTCGGATAACAGACCATAACAACAGTGTCTCCCAAGTCAATTGAGATGGCTTCACTCGTCCCTGGGTGGGCTCGAACCACCATCCTCTCGGTTAACAGCCGAGCGCGCTAGCCGATTGCGCCACAGAGCCTGGCTATCCAGCACTGCCTGTCGTTGGCCAATTGCGACACACTGTACTCTGAGTCCAACATCAGTTACGTGATGGGTAAAACGAACAGAGCTTTGGGGATGAAATCAATGTGTCCCTCCAATAAGACTGATCCACAGTGAAGTAGATATCTGTCAGACCTACCTGTAACAACAAATGACTTTTCTATGTACTTTGGAAGGGGTTGCTTTGATTTGACTCTGTCAAGCTTGTCTGGCAAAGTTGCTTTTTGGGGAAATGTAATAAAAAGTGCTGCTCCCAGGCCCTACAACACTTCAAGCATTAATTGAGCAGTGAATGTGTGAAGGCACTGCTGGGAGTTGAACCCAGGATCTCCTGTTTACAAGACAGGCGCTTTCACCAGCTAAGCCACAGCACCCATCTGTAATGCACAGTTTGGTGCAATAGCTCCTTGCATCAAGTCTTCCAAAGTCCACAAGGTGGGTGGCTTTATTGCATCTCCATTGCCTTTTACCTGAAGCTGCATATGAAGTTACGCTACTGTCAATGCTGAGGACATTGCCACCAATTATAAGGAAATGCAAAAGAGGCACTGCTGGGATTCGAACCCAGGATCTCCTGTTTACTAGACAGGCACTTTGACCAACTAAGCCACAGCGCCACCAGTTGGCTTGTGCTGCTAAAGTTTGAAATTTTGTGTGATTGAACCGAAGCAGCTTCTTAACGCCTGTACTCCCCGTTGCTGAGAAGGCTGAGTGGTTTAAGGTGCAGAGTTCAGGTCGCGCTCTCTCCAGGAGGACGGATCTCACGCAGTCAGGATGGCCGAGCGGTCTAAGGCGCTGCGTTCAGGTCGCAGTCTCCCCTGGAGGCGTGGGTTCGAATCCCACTTCTGACACAGATAAGCTTTTTCATGTTACTGCTGTCTGTAACATGACAGTGGCAATGACGATTGAGCAAGTCTTTGCATGTCAGGGAGCATGATGTCAATAATATGCAATGTAAGCAGGAGAGCTGGAGCATTGATACGCTATGTCAACAGACTTTCAAGGGTTTCTCGCACCTCTGACCATTCTCTAGACCGTAGCTTTTTGCGTCTGTGCATTGCTGTATTCATGGGATTGACAGTGTTCTGGGACTTGCCAGTGCTTTATTCTTTGAACTGAATACATGTGTAAGCCAGCCACAAGTCGCTGGCACCATACAAATTCTTTCACTGCTCTCCCAGGGAGCTCTGTAGTGGTTCCATGGTGTAATGGTCAGCACTCTGGACTTTGACTCCAGCGATCCGAGTTCAAATCTCGGTGGGACCTGCTTTTGAAGCATTCCATGTTCATGGCCTGTCATTGGGGCTGTGGTCCTCCAGGCACCGGTAATCCCTTGAACAACTAAGGTGTCAGGGGCTCAAGTCAATCCATCTCTAAGAGCCCGTGATCTTCATATCTTTGCTCACACAGTTGTTGTTACACTTGCTTGGCTTCCCAAAGAGTTCATTAAAAATGTGCTGTACTTGTAAAACATTTGTTGCGCTGCAAAATAAAAGATTCCAACGCCAACCACAAGTGTTTTGAAAGCACTGATTTCGCCAGGCAAAAAAAGACAAGCTACATGGCAATTGTCAGTAAGACCCTGCCGTGGCCAATAGAAGGTCACACTGTTCTGCACCTTGTGAGTAGGTCTCACCGAGATCTGAAGTGGGATCACTGGAATTCAATGTCCAGATTGCTGAACAATACACAATGGAATGGGACTCCAGTCGATGGTCGGATAACAGACCATAACAACAGTGTCTCCCAAGTCAATTGAGATGGCTTCACTCGTCCCTGGGTGGGCTCGAACCACCATCCTCTCGGTTAACAGCCGAGCGCGCTAGCCGATTGCGCCACAGAGACTGGCTATCCAGCACTGCCTGTCGTTGGCCAATTGCGACACACTGTACTCTGAGTCCAACATCAGTTACGTGATGGGTAAAACGAACAGAGCTTTGGGGATGAAATCAATGTGTCCCTCCAATAAGACTGATCCACAGTGAAGTAGATATCTGTCAGACCTACCTGTAACAACAAATGACTTTTCTATGTACTTTGGAAGGGGTTGCTTTGATTTGACTCTGTCAAGCTTGTCTGGCAAAGTTGCTTTTAGGGGAAATGTAATAAAAAGTGCTGCTCCCAGGCCCTACAACACTTCAAGCATTTATTGAGCAGTGAATGTGTGAAGGCACTGCTGGGAGTTGAACCCAGGATCTCCTGTTTACAAGACAGGCGCTTTCACCAGCTAAGCCACAGCGCCCATCTGTAATGCACAGTTTTGTGCAATAGCTCCTTGCATCAAGTCTTCCAAAGTCCACAAGGTGGGTGGCTTTATTGTATCTCCATTGCCTTTTACCTGAAGCTGCATATGAAGTTACGCTACTGTCAATGCTGAGGACATTGCCACCAATTATAAGGAAATGCAAAAGAGGCACTGCTGGGATTCGAACCCAGGATCTCCTGTTTACTAGACAGGCACTTTGACCAACTAAGCCACAGCGCCACCAGTTGGCTTGTGCTGCTAAAGTTTGAAATTTTGTGTGATTGAACCGAAGCAGCTTCTTAACGCCTGTACTCCCCGTTGCTGAGAAGGCTGAGTGGTTTAAGGTGCAGAGTTCAGGTCGCGCTCTCTCCAGGAGGGCTGATCTCACGCAGTCAGGATGGCCGAGCGGTCTAAGGCGCTGCGTTCAGGTCGCAGTCTCCCCTGGAGGCGTGGGTTCGAATCCCACTTCTGACACAGATAAGCTTTTTCATGTTACTGCTGTCTGTAACATGACAGTGGCAATGACGATTGAGCAAGTCTTTGCATGTCAGGGACCATGATATCAATAATATGCAATGTAAGCAGGAGAGCTGGAGCATTGATACTCTATGTCAACAGACTTTCAAGGGTTTCTCGCACCTCTGACCATTCTCTAGACCGTAGCTTTTTGCGTCTGTGCATTGCTGTATTCATGGGATTGACAGTGTTCTGGGACTTGCCAGTGCTTTATTCTTTGAACTGAATACATGTGTAAGCCAGCCACAAGTCGCTGGCACCATACAAATTCTTTCACTGCTCTCCCAGGGAGCTCTGTAGTGGTTCCATGGTGTAATGGTCAGCACTCTGGACTTTGACTCCAGCGATCCGAGTTCAAATCTCGGTGGGACCTGCTTTTGAAGCATTCCATGTTCATGGCCTGTCATTGGGGCTGTGGTCCTCCAGGCACCGGTAATCCCTTGAACAACTAAGGTGTCAGGGGCTCAAGTCAATCCATCTCTAAGAGCCCGTGATCTTCATATCTTTGCTCACACAGTTGTTGTTACACTTGCTTGGCTTCCCAAAGAGTTCATTAAAAATGTGCTGTACTTGTAAAACATTTGTTGCGCTGCAAAATAAAAGATTCCAACGCCAACCACAAGTGTTTTGAAAGCACTGATTTCGCCAGGCAAAAAAAGACAAGCTACATGGCAATTGTCAGTAAGACCCTGCCGTGGCCAATAGAAGGTCACACTGTTCTGCACCTTGTGAGTAGGTCTCACCGAGATCTGAAGTGGGATCACTGGAATTCAATGTCCAGATTGCTGAACAATACACAATGGAATGGGACTCCAGTCGATGGTCGGATAACAGACCATAACAACAGTGTCTCCCAAGTCAATTGAGATGGCTTCACTCGTCCCTGGGTGGGCTCGAACCACCATCCTCTCGGTTAACAGCCGAGCGCGCTAGCCGATTGCGCCACAGAGCCTGGCTATCCAGCACTGCCTGTCGTTGGCCAATTGCGACACACTGTACTCTGAGTCCAACATCAGTTACGTGATGGGTAAAACGAACAGAGCTTTGGGGATGAAATCAATGTGTCCCTCCAATAAGACTGATCCACAGTGAAGTAGATATCTGTCAGACCTACCTGTAACAACAAATGACTTTTCTATGTACTTTGGAAGGGGTTGCTTTGATTTGACTCTGTCAAGCTTGTCTGGCAAAGTTGCTTTTTGGGGAAATGTAATAAAAAGTGCTGCTCCCAGGCCCTACAACACTTCAAGCATTAATTGAGCAGTGAATGTGTGAAGGCACTGCTGGGAGTTGAACCCAGGATCTCCTGTTTACAAGACAGGCGCTTTCACCAGCTAAGCCACAGCACCCATCTGTAATGCACAGTTTTGTGCAATAGCTCCTTGCATCAAGTCTTCCAAAGTCCACAAGGTGGGTGGCTTTATTGCATCTCCATTGCCTTTTACCTGAAGCTGCATATGAAGTTACGCTACTGTCAATGCTGAGGACATTGCCACCAATTATAAGGAAATGCAAAAGAGGCACTGCTGGGATTCGAACCCAGGATCTCCTGTTTACTAGACAGGCACTTTGACCAACTAAGCCACAGCGCCACCAGTTGGCTTGTGCTGCTAAAGTTTGAAATTTTGTGTGATTGAACCGAAGCAGCTTCTTAACGCCTGTACTCCCCGTTGCTGAGAAGGCTGAGTGGTTTAAGGTGCAGAGTTCAGGTCGCGCTCTCTCCAGGAGGACGGATCTCACGCAGTCAGGATGGCCGAGCGGTCTAAGGCGCTGCGTTCAGGTCGCAGTCTCCCCTGGAGGCGTGGGTTCGAATCCCACTTCTGACACAGATAAGCTTTTTCATGTTACTGCTGTCTGTAACATGACAGTGGCAATGACGATTGAGCAAGTCTTTGCACGTCAGGAAGCATGATGTCAATAATATGCAATGTAAGCAGGAGAACTGGAGCATTGATACTCTATGTCAACAGACTTTCAAGGGTTTCTCGCACCTCTGACCATTCTCTAGACCGTAGCTTTTTGCGTCTGTGCATTGCTGTATTCATGGGATTGACAGTGTTCTGGGACTTGCCAGTGCTTTATTCTTTGAACTGAATACATGTGTAAGCCAGCCACAAGTCGCTGGCACCATACAAATTCTTTCACTGCTCTCCCAGGGAGCTCTGTAGTGGTTCCATGGTGTAATGGTCAGCACTCTGGACTTTGACTCCAGCGATCCGAGTTCAAATCTCGGTGGGACCTGCTTTTGAAGCATTCCATGTTCATGGCCTGTCATTGGGGCTGTGGTCCTCCAGGCACCGGTAATCCCTTGAACAACTAAGGTGTCAGGGGCTCAAGTCAATCCATCTCTAAGAGCCCGTGATCTTCATATCTTTGCTCACACAGTTGTTGTTACACTTGCTTGGCTTCCCAAAGAGTTCATTAAAAATGTGCTGTACTTGTAAGACATTTGTTGCGCTGCAAAATAAAAGATTCCAACGCCAACCACAAGTGTTTTGAAAGCACTGATTTCGCCAGGACAAAAAAGACAAGCTACATGGCAATTGTCAGTAAGACCCTGCCGTGGCCAATAGAAGGTCACACTGTTCTGCACCTTGTGAGTAGGTCTCACCGAGATCTGAAGTGGGATCACTGGAATTCAATGTCCAGATTGCTGAACAATACACAATGGAATGGGACTCCAGTCGATGGTCGGATAACAGACCATAACAACAGTGTCTCCCAAGTCAATTGAGATGGCTTCACTCGTCCCTGGGTGGGCTCGAACCACCATCCTCTCGGTTAACAGCCGAGCGCGCTAGCCGATTGCGCCACAGAGCCTGGCTATCCAGCACTGCCTGTCGTTGGCCAATTGCGACACACTGTACTCTGAGTCCAACATCAGTTACGTGATGGGTAAAACGAACAGAGCTTTGGGGATGAAATCAATGTGTCCCTCCAATAAGACTGATCCACAGTGAAGTAGATATCTGTCAGACCTACCTGTAACAACAAATGACTTTTCTATGTACTTTGGAAGGGGTTGCTTTGATTTGACTCTGTCAAGCTTGTCTGGCAAAGTTGCTTTTTGGGGAAATGTAATAAAAAGTGCTGCTCCCAGGCCCTACAACACTTCAAGCATTAATTGAGCAGTGAATGTGTGAAGGCACTGCTGGGAGTTGAACCCAGGATCTCCTGTTTACAAGACAGGCGCTTTCACCAGCTAAGCCACAGCGCCCATCTGTAATGCACAGTTTGGTGCAATAGCTCCTTGCATCAAGTCTTCCAAAGTCCACAAGGTGGGTGGCTTTATTGTATCTCCATTGCCTTTTACCTGAAGCTGCATATGAAGTTACGCTACTGTCAATGCTGAGAACATTGCCACCAATTATAAGGAAATGCAAAAGAGGCACTGCTGGGATTCGAACCCAGGATCTCCTGTTTACTAGACAGGCACTTTGACCAACTAAGCCACAGCGCCACCAGTTGGCTTGTGCTGCTAAAGTTTGAAATTTTGTGTGATTGAACCGAAGCAGCTTCTTAACGCCTGTACTCCCCGTTGCTGAGAAGGCTGAGTGGTTTAAGGTGCAGAGTTCAGGTCGCGCTCTCTCCAGGAGGGCTGATCTCACGCAGTCAGGATGGCCGAGCGGTCTAAGGCGCTGCGTTCAGGTCGCAGTCTCCCCTGGAGGCGTGGGTTCGAATCCCACTTCTGACACAGATAAGCTTTTTCATGTTACTGCTGTCTGTAACATGACAGTGGCAATGACGATTGAGCAAGTCTTTGCATGTCAGGGACCATGATGTCAATAATATGCAATGTAAGCAGGAGAGCTGGAGCATTGATACTCTATGTCAACAGACTTTCAAGGGTTTCTCGCACCTCTGACCATTCTCTAGACCGTAGCTTTTTGCGTCTGTGCATTGCTGTATTCATGGGATTGACAGTGTTCTGGGACTTGCCAGTGCTTTATTCTTTGAACTGAATACATGTGTAAGCCAGCCACAAGTCGCTGGCACCATACAAATTCTTTCACTGCTCTCCCAGGGAGCTCTGTAGTGGTTCCATGGTGTAATGGTCAGCACTCTGGACTTTGACTCCAGCGATCCGAGTTCAAATCTCGGTGGGACCTGCTTTTGAAGCATTCCATGTTCATGGCCTGTCATTGGGGCTGTGGTCCTCCAGGCACCGGTAATCCCTTGAACAACTAAGGTGTCAGGGGCTCAAGTCAATCCATCTCTAAGAGCCCGTGATCTTCATATCTTTGCTCACACAGTTGTTGTTACACTTGCTTGGCTTCCCAAAGAGTTCATTAAAAATGTGCTGTACTTGTAAGACATTTGTTGCGCTGCAAAATAAAAGATTCCAACGCCAACCACAAGTGTTTTGAAAGCACTGATTTCGCCAGGCAAAAAAAGACAAGCTACATGGCAATTGTCAGTAAGACCCTGCCGTGGCCAATAGAAGGTCACACTGTTCTGCACCTTGTGAGTAGGTCTCACCGAGATCTGAAGTGGGATCACTGGAATTCAATGTCCAGATTGCTGAACAATACACAATGGAATGGGACTCCAGTCGATGGTCGGATAACAGACCATAACAACAGTGTCTCCCAAGTCAATTGAGATGGCTTCACTCGTCCCTGGGTGGGCTCGAACCACCATCCTCTCGGTTAACAGCCGAGCGCGCTAGCCGATTGCGCCACAGAGCCTGGCTATCCAGCACTGCCTGTCGTTGGCCAATTGCGACACACTGTACTCTGAGTCCAACATCAGTTACGTGATGGGTAAAACGAACAGAGCTTTGGGGATGAAATCAATGTGTCCCTCCAATAAGACTGATCCACAGTGAAGTAGATATCTGTCAGACCTACCTGTAACAACAAATGACTTTTCTATGTACTTTGGAAGGGGTTGCTTTGATTTGACTCTGTCAAGCTTGTCTGGCAAAGTTGCTTTTTGGGGAAATGTAATAAAAAGTGCTGCTCCCAGGCCCTACAACACTTCAAGCATTAATTGAGCAGTGAATGTGTGAAGGCACTGCTGGGAGTTGAACCCAGGATCTCCTGTTTACAAGACAGGCGCTTTCACCAGCTAAGCCACAGCGCCCATCTGTAATGCACAGTTTGGTGCAATAGCTCCTTGCATCAAGTCTTCCAAAGTCCACAAGGTGGGTGGCTTTATTGTATCTCCATTGCCTTTTACCTGAAGCTGCATATGAAGTTACGCTACTGTCAATGCTGAGGACATTGCCACCAATTATAAGGAAATGCAAAAGAGGCACTGCTGGGATTCGAACCCAGGATCTCCTGTTTACTAGACAGGCACTTTGACCAACTAAGCCACAGCGCCACCAGTTGGCTTGTGCTGCTAAAGTTTGAAATTTTGTGTGATTGAACCGAAGCAGCTTCTTAACGCCTGTACTCCCCGTTGCTGAGAAGGCTGAGTGGTTTAAGGTGCAGAGTTCAGGTCGCGCTCTCTCCAGGAGGGCTGATCTCACGCAGTCAGGATGGCCGAGCGGTCTAAGGCGCTGCGTTCAGGTCGCAGTCTCCCCTGGAGGCGTGGGTTCGAATCCCACTTCTGACACAGATAAGCTTTTTCATGTTACTGCTGTCTGTAACATGACAGTGGCAATGACGATTGAGCAAGTCTTTGCATGTCAGGGACCATGATATCAATAATATGCAATGTAAGCAGGAGAGCTGGAGCATTGATACTCTATGTCAACAGACTTTCAAGGGTTTCTCGCACCTCTGACCATTCTCTAGACCGTAGCTTTTTGCGTCTGTGCATTGCTGTATTCATGGGATTGACAGTGTTCTGGGACTTGCCAGTGCTTTATTCTTTGAACTGAATACATGTGTAAGCCAGCCACAAGTCGCTGGCACCATACAAATTCTTTCACTGCTCTCCCAGGGAGCTCTGTAGTGGTTCCATGGTGTAATGGTCAGCACTCTGGACTTTGACTCCAGCGATCCGAGTTCAAATCTCGGTGGGACCTGCTTTTGAAGCATTCCATGTTCATGGCCTGTCATTGGGGCTGTGGTCCTCCAGGCACCGGTAATCCCTTGAACAACTAAGGTGTCAGGGGCTCAAGTCAATCCATCTCTAAGAGCCCGTGATCTTCATATCTTTGCTCACACAGTTGTTGTTACACTTGCTTGGCTTCCCAAAGAGTTCATTAAAAATGTGCTGTACTTGTAAAACATTTGTTGCGCTGCAAAATAAAAGATTCCAACGCCAACCACAAGTGTTTTGAAAGCACTGATTTCGCCAGGCAAAAAAAGACAAGCTACATGGCAATTGTCAGTAAGACCCTGCCGTGGCCAATAGAAGGTCACACTGTTCTGCACCTTGTGAGTAGGTCTCACCGAGATCTGAAGTGGGATCACTGGAATTCAATGTCCAGATTGCTGAACAATACACAATGGAATGGGACTCCAGTCGATGGTCGGATAACAGACCATAACAACAGTGTCTCCCAAGTCAATTGAGATGGCTTCACTCGTCCCTGGGTGGGCTCGAACCACCATCCTCTCGGTTAACAGCCGAGCGCGCTAGCCGATTGCGCCACAGAGCCTGGCTATCCAGCACTGCCTGTCGTTGGCCAATTGCGACACACTGTACTCTGAGTCCAACATCAGTTACGTGATGGGTAAAACGAACAGAGCTTTGGGGATGAAATCAATGTGTCCCTCCAATAAGACTGATCCACAGTGAAGTAGATATCTGTCAGACCTACCTGTAACAACAAATGACTTTTCTATGTACTTTGGAAGGGGTTGCTTTGATTTGACTCTGTCAAGCTTGTCTGGCAAAGTTGCTTTTTGGGGAAATGTAATAAAAAGTGCTGCTCCCAGGCCCTACAACACTTCAAGCATTAATTGAGCAGTGAATGTGTGAAGGCACTGCTGGGAGTTGAACCCAGGATCTCCTGTTTACAAGACAGGCGCTTTCACCAGCTAAGCCACAGCACCCATCTGTAATGCACAGTTTTGTGCAATAGCTCCTTGCATCAAGTCTTCCAAAGTCCACAAGGTGGGTGGCTTTATTGCATCTCCATTGCCTTTTACCTGAAGCTGCATATGAAGTTACGCTACTGTCAATGCTGAGGACATTGCCACCAATTATAAGGAAATGCAAAAGAGGCACTGCTGGGATTCGAACCCAGGATCTCCTGTTTACTAGACAGGCACTTTGACCAACTAAGCCACAGCGCCACCAGTTGGCTTGTGCTGCTAAAGTTTGAAATTTTGTGTGATTGAACCGAAGCAGCTTCTTAACGCCTGTACTCCCCGTTGCTGAGAAGGCTGAGTGGTTTAAGGTGCAGAGTTCAGGTCGCGCTCTCTCCAGGAGGACGGATCTCACGCAGTCAGGATGGCCGAGCGGTCTAAGGCGCTGCGTTCAGGTCGCAGTCTCCCCTGGAGGCGTGGGTTCGAATCCCACTTCTGACACAGATAAGCTTTTTCATGTTACTGCTGTCTGTAACATGACAGTGGCAATGACGATTGAGCAAGTCTTTGCACGTCAGGAAGCATGATGTCAATAATATGCAATGTAAGCAGGAGAACTGGAGCATTGATACTCTATGTCAACAGACTTTCAAGGGTTTCTCGCACCTCTGACCATTCTCTAGACCGTAGCTTTTTGCGTCTGTGCATTGCTGTATTCATGGGATTGACAGTGTTCTGGGACTTGCCAGTGCTTTATTCTTTGAACTGAATACATGTGTAAGCCAGCCACAAGTCGCTGGCACCATACAAATTCTTTCACTGCTCTCCCAGGGAGCTCTGTAGTGGTTCCATGGTGTAATGGTCAGCACTCTGGACTTTGACTCCAGCGATCCGAGTTCAAATCTCGGTGGGACCTGCTTTTGAAGCATTCCATGTTCATGGCCTGTCATTGGGGCTGTGGTCCTCCAGGCACCGGTAATCCCTTGAACAACTAAGGTGTCAGGGGCTCAAGTCAATCCATCTCTAAGAGCCCGTGATCTTCATATCTTTGCTCACACAGTTGTTGTTACACTTGCTTGGCTTCCCAAAGAGTTCATTAAAAATGTGCTGTACTTGTAAGACATTTGTTGCGCTGCAAAATAAAAGATTCCAACGCCAACCACAAGTGTTTTGAAAGCACTGATTTCGCCAGGACAAAAAAGACAAGCTACATGGCAATTGTCAGTAAGACCCTGCCGTGGCCAATAGAAGGTCACACTGTTCTGCACCTTGTGAGTAGGTCTCACCGAGATCTGAAGTGGGATCACTGGAATTCAATGTCCAGATTGCTGAACAATACACAATGGAATGGGACTCCAGTCGATGGTCGGATAACAGACCATAACAACAGTGTCTCCCAAGTCAATTGAGATGGCTTCACTCGTCCCTGGGTGGGCTCGAACCACCATCCTCTCGGTTAACAGCCGAGCGCGCTAGCCGATTGCGCCACAGAGCCTGGCTATCCAGCACTGCCTGTCGTTGGCCAATTGCGACACACTGTACTCTGAGTCCAACATCAGTTACGTGATGGGTAAAACGAACAGAGCTTTGGGGATGAAATCAATGTGTCCCTCCAATAAGACTGATCCACAGTGAAGTAGATATCTGTCAGACCTACCTGTAACAACAAATGACTTTTCTATGTACTTTGGAAGGGGTTGCTTTGATTTGACTCTGTCAAGCTTGTCTGGCAAAGTTGCTTTTTGGGGAAATGTAATAAAAAGTGCTGCTCCCAGGCCCTACAACACTTCAAGCATTAATTGAGCAGTGAATGTGTGAAGGCACTGCTGGGAGTTGAACCCAGGATCTCCTGTTTACAAGACAGGCGCTTTCACCAGCTAAGCCACAGCGCCCATCTGTAATGCACAGTTTGGTGCAATAGCTCCTTGCATCAAGTCTTCCAAAGTCCACAAGGTGGGTGGCTTTATTGTATCTCCATTGCCTTTTACCTGAAGCTGCATATGAAGTTACGCTACTGTCAATGCTGAGAACATTGCCACCAATTATAAGGAAATGCAAAAGAGGCACTGCTGGGATTCGAACCCAGGATCTCCTGTTTACTAGACAGGCACTTTGACCAACTAAGCCACAGCGCCACCAGTTGGCTTGTGCTGCTAAAGTTTGAAATTTTGTGTGATTGAACCGAAGCAGCTTCTTAACGCCTGTACTCCCCGTTGCTGAGAAGGCTGAGTGGTTTAAGGTGCAGAGTTCAGGTCGCGCTCTCTCCAGGAGGGCTGATCTCACGCAGTCAGGATGGCCGAGCGGTCTAAGGCGCTGCGTTCAGGTCGCAGTCTCCCCTGGAGGCGTGGGTTCGAATCCCACTTCTGACACAGATAAGCTTTTTCATGTTACTGCTGTCTGTAACATGACAGTGGCAATGACGATTGAGCAAGTCTTTGCATGTCAGGGACCATGATGTCAATAATATGCAATGTAAGCAGGAGAGCTGGAGCATTGATACTCTATGTCAACAGACTTTCAAGGGTTTCTCGCACCTCTGACCATTCTCTAGACCGTAGCTTTTTGCGTCTGTGCATTGCTGTATTCATGGGATTGACAGTGTTCTGGGACTTGCCAGTGCTTTATTCTTTGAACTGAATACATGTGTAAGCCAGCCACAAGTCGCTGGCACCATACAAATTCTTTCACTGCTCTCCCAGGGAGCTCTGTAGTGGTTCCATGGTGTAATGGTCAGCACTCTGGACTTTGACTCCAGCGATCCGAGTTCAAATCTCGGTGGGACCTGCTTTTGAAGCATTCCATGTTCATGGCCTGTCATTGGGGCTGTGGTCCTCCAGGCACCGGTAATCCCTTGAACAACTAAGGTGTCAGGGGCTCAAGTCAATCCATCTCTAAGAGCCCGTGATCTTCATATCTTTGCTCACACAGTTGTTGTTACACTTGCTTGGCTTCCCAAAGAGTTCATTAAAAATGTGCTGTACTTGTAAGACATTTGTTGCGCTGCAAAATAAAAGATTCCAACGCCAACCACAAGTGTTTTGAAAGCACTGATTTCGCCAGGCAAAAAAAGACAAGCTACATGGCAATTGTCAGTAAGACCCTGCCGTGGCCAATAGAAGGTCACACTGTTCTGCACCTTGTGAGTAGGTCTCACCGAGATCTGAAGTGGGATCACTGGAATTCAATGTCCAGATTGCTGAACAATACACAATGGAATGGGACTCCAGTCGATGGTCGGATAACAGACCATAACAACAGTGTCTCCCAAGTCAATTGAGATGGCTTCACTCGTCCCTGGGTGGGCTCGAACCACCATCCTCTCGGTTAACAGCCGAGCGCGCTAGCCGATTGCGCCACAGAGCCTGGCTATCCAGCACTGCCTGTCGTTGGCCAATTGCGACACACTGTACTCTGAGTCCAACATCAGTTACGTGATGGGTAAAACGAACAGAGCTTTGGGGATGAAATCAATGTGTCCCTCCAATAAGACTGATCCACAGTGAAGTAGATATCTGTCAGACCTACCTGTAACAACAAATGACTTTTCTATGTACTTTGGAAGGGGTTGCTTTGATTTGACTCTGTCAAGCTTGTCTGGCAAAGTTGCTTTTTGGGGAAATGTAATAAAAAGTGCTGCTCCCAGGCCCTACAACACTTCAAGCATTAATTGAGCAGTGAATGTGTGAAGGCACTGCTGGGAGTTGAACCCAGGATCTCCTGTTTACAAGACAGGCGCTTTCACCAGCTAAGCCACAGCGCCCATCTGTAATGCACAGTTTGGTGCAATAGCTCCTTGCATCAAGTCTTCCAAAGTCCACAAGGTGGGTGGCTTTATTGTATCTCCATTGCCTTTTACCTGAAGCTGCATATGAAGTTACGCTACTGTCAATGCTGAGAACATTGCCACCAATTATAAGGAAATGCAAAAGAGGCACTGCTGGGATTCAAACCCAGGATCTCCTGTTTACTAGACAGGCACTTTGACCAACTAAGCCACAGCGCCACCAGTTGGCTTGTGCTGCTAAAGTTCAGCAGCTTCTTAACGCCTGTACTCCCCGTTGCTGAGAAGGCTGAGTGGTTTAAGGTGCAGAGTTCAGGTCGCGCTCTCTCCAGGAGGGCTGATCTCACGCAGTCAGGATGGCCGAGCGGTCTAAGGCGCTGCGTTCAGGTCGCAGTCTCCCCTGGAGGCGTGGGTTCGAATCCCACTTCTGACACAGATAAGCTTTTTCATGTTACTGCTGTCTGTAACATGACAGTGGCAATGACGATTGAGCAAGTCTTTGCATGTCAGGGACCATGATGTCAATAATATGCAATGTAAGCAGGAGAGCTGGAGCATTGATACTCTATGTCAACAGACTTTCAAGGGTTTCTCGCACCTCTGACCATTCTCTAGACCGTAGCTTTTTGCGTCTGTGCATTGCTGTATTCATGGGATTGACAGTGTTCTGGGACTTGCCAGTGCTTTATTCTTTGAACTGAATACATGTGTAAGCCAGCCACAAGTCGCTGGCACCATACAAATTCTTTCACTGCTCTCCCAGGGAGCTCTGTAGTGGTTCCATGGTGTAATGGTCAGCACTCTGGACTTTGACTCCAGCGATCCGAGTTCAAATCTCGGTGGGACCTGCTTTTGAAGCATTCCATGTTCATGGCCTGTCATTGGGGCTGTGGTCCTCCAGGCACCGGTAATCCCTTGAACAACTAAGGTGTCAGGGGCTCAAGTCAATCCATCTCTAAGAGCCCGTGATCTTCATATCTTTGCTCACACAGTTGTTGTTACACTTGCTTGGCTTCCCAAAGAGTTCATTAAAAATGTGCTGTACTTGTAAGACATTTGTTGCGCTGCAAAATAAAAGATTCCAACGCCAACCACAAGTGTTTTGAAAGCACTGATTTCGCCAGGCAAAAAAAGACAAGCTACATGGCAATTGTCAGTAAGACCCTGCCGTGGCCAATAGAAGGTCACACTGTTCTGCACCTTGTGAGTAGGTCTCACCGAGATCTGAAGTGGGATCACTGGAATTCAATGTCCAGATTGCTGAACAATACACAATGGAATGGGACTCCAGTCGATGGTCGGATAACAGACCATAACAACAGTGTCTCCCAAGTCAATTGAGATGGCTTCACTCGTCCCTGGGTGGGCTCGAACCACCATCCTCTCGGTTAACAGCCGAGCGCGCTAGCCGATTGCGCCACAGAGACTGGCTATCCAGCACTGCCTGTCGTTGGCCAATTGCGACACACTGTACTCTGAGTCCAACATCAGTTACGTGATGGGTAAAACGAACAGAGCTTTGGGGATGAAATCAATGTGTCCCTCCAATAAGACTGATCCACAGTGAAGTAGATATCTGTCAGACCTACCTGTAACAACAAATGACTTTTCTATGTACTTTGGAAGGGGTTGCTTTGATTTGACTCTGTCAAGCTTGTCTGGCAAAGTTGCTTTTTGGGGAAATGTAATAAAAAGTGCTGCTCCCAGGCCCTACAACACTTCAAGCATTAATTGAGCAGTGAATGTGTGAAGGCACTGCTGGGAGTTGAACCCAGGATCTCCTGTTTACAAGACAGGCGCTTTCACCAGCTAAGCCACAGCGCCCATCTGTAATGCACAGTTTGGTGCAATAGCTCCTTGCATCAAGTCTTCCAAAGTCCACAAGGTGGGTGGCTTTATTGTATCTCCATTGCCTTTTACCTGAAGCTGCATATGAAGTTACGCTACTGTCAATGCTGAGAACATTGCCACCAATTATAAGGAAATGCAAAAGAGGCACTGCTGGGATTCGAACCCAGGATCTCCTGTTTACTAGACAGGCACTTTGACCAACTAAGCCACAGCGCCACCAGTTGGCTTGTGCTGCTAAAGTTTGAAATTTTGTGTGATTGAACCGAAGCAGCTTCTTAACGCCTGTACTCCCCGTTGCTGAGAAGGCTGAGTGGTTTAAGGTGCAGAGTTCAGGTCGCGCTCTCTCCAGGAGGGCTGATCTCACGCAGTCAGGATGGCCGAGCGGTCTAAGGCGCTGCGTTCAGGTCGCAGTCTCCCCTGGAGGCGTGGGTTCGAATCCCACTTCTGACACAGATAAGCTTTTTCATGTTACTGCTGTCTGTAACATGACAGTGGCAATGACGATTGAGCAAGTCTTTGCATGTCAGGGACCATGATGTCAATAATATGCAATGTAAGCAGGAGAGCTGGAGCATTGATACTCTATGTCAACAGACTTTCAAGGGTTTCTCGCACCTCTGACCATTCTCTAGACCGTAGCTTTTTGCGTCTGTGCATTGCTGTATTCATGGGATTGACAGTGTTCTGGGACTTGCCAGTGCTTTATTCTTTGAACTGAATACATGTGTAAGCCAGCCACAAGTCGCTGGCACCATACAAATTCTTTCACTGCTCTCCCAGGGAGCTCTGTAGTGGTTCCATGGTGTAATGGTCAGCACTCTGGACTTTGACTCCAGCGATCCGAGTTCAAATCTCGGTGGGACCTGCTTTTGAAGCATTCCATGTTCATGGCCTGTCATTGGGGCTGTGGTCCTCCAGGCACCGGTAATCCCTTGAACAACTAAGGTGTCAGGGGCTCAAGTCAATCCATCTCTAAGAGCCCGTGATCTTCATATCTTTGCTCACACAGTTGTTGTTACACTTGCTTGGCTTCCCAAAGAGTTCATTAAAAATGTGCTGTACTTGTAAGACATTTGTTGCGCTGCAAAATAAAAGATTCCAACGCCAACCACAAGTGTTTTGAAAGCACTGATTTCGCCAGGCAAAAAAAGACAAGCTACATGGCAATTGTCAGTAAGACCCTGCCGTGGCCAATAGAAGGTCACACTGTTCTGCACCTTGTGAGTAGGTCTCACCGAGATCTGAAGTGGGATCACTGGAATTCAATGTCCAGATTGCTGAACAATACACAATGGAATGGGACTCCAGTCGATGGTCGGATAACAGACCATAACAACAGTGTCTCCCAAGTCAATTGAGATGGCTTCACTCGTCCCTGGGTGGGCTCGAACCACCATCCTCTCGGTTAACAGCCGAGCGCGCTAGCCGATTGCGCCACAGAGACTGGCTATCCAGCACTGCCTGTCGTTGGCCAATTGCGACACACTGTACTCTGAGTCCAACATCAGTTACGTGATGGGTAAAACGAACAGAGCTTTGGGGATGAAATCAATGTGTCCCTCCAATAAGACTGATCCACAGTGAAGTAGATATCTGTCAGACCTACCTGTAACAACAAATGACTTTTCTATGTACTTTGGAAGGGGTTGCTTTGATTTGACTCTGTCAAGCTTGTCTGGCAAAGTTGCTTTTTGGGGAAATGTAATAAAAAGTGCTGCTCCCAGGCCCTACAACACTTCAAGCATTAATTGAGCAGTGAATGTGTGAAGGCACTGCTGGGAGTTGAACCCAGGATCTCCTGTTTACAAGACAGGCGCTTTCACCAGCTAAGCCACAGCGCCCATCTGTAATGCACAGTTTGGTGCAATAGCTCCTTGCATCAAGTCTTCCAAAGTCCACAAGGTGGGTGGCTTTATTGTATCTCCATTGCCTTTTACCTGAAGCTGCATATGAAGTTACGCTACTGTCAATGCTGAGAACATTGCCACCAATTATAAGGAAATGCAAAAGAGGCACTGCTGGGATTCGAACCCAGGATCTCCTGTTTACTAGACAGGCACTTTGACCAACTAAGCCACAGCGCCACCAGTTGGCTTGTGCTGCTAAAGTTTGAAATTTTGTGTGATTGAACCGAAGCAGCTTCTTAACGCCTGTACTCCCCGTTGCTGAGAAGGCTGAGTGGTTTAAGGTGCAGAGTTCAGGTCGCGCTCTCTCCAGGAGGGCTGATCTCACGCAGTCAGGATGGCCGAGCGGTCTAAGGCGCTGCGTTCAGGTCGCAGTCTCCCCTGGAGGCGTGGGTTCGAATCCCACTTCTGACACAGATAAGCTTTTTCATGTTACTGCTGTCTGTAACATGACAGTGGCAATGACGATTGAGCAAGTCTTTGCATGTCAGGGACCATGATGTCAATAATATGCAATGTAAGCAGGAGAGCTGGAGCATTGATACTCTATGTCAACAGACTTTCAAGGGTTTCTCGCACCTCTGACCATTCTCTAGACCGTAGCTTTTTGCGTCTGTGCATTGCTGTATTCATGGGATTGACAGTGTTCTGGGACTTGCCAGTGCTTTATTCTTTGAACTGAATACATGTGTAAGCCAGCCACAAGTCGCTGGCACCATACAAAGTCTTTCACTGCTCTCCCAAGGAGCTCTGTAGTGGTTCCATGGTGTAATGGTCAGCACTCTGGACTTTGACTCCAGCGATCCGAGTTCAAATCTCGGTGGGACCTGCTTTTGAAGCATTCCATGTTCATGGCCTGTCATTGGGGCTGTGGTCCTCCAGGCACCGGTAATCCCTTGAACAACTAAGGTGTCAGGGGCTCAAGTCAATCCATCTCTAAGAGCCCGTGATCTTCATATCTTTGCTCACACAGTTGTTGTTACACTTGCTTGGCTTCCCAAAGAGTTCATTAAAAATGTGCTGTACTTGTAAGACATTTGTTGCGCTGCAAAATAAAAGATTCCAACGCCAACCACAAGTGTTTTGAAAGCACTGATTTCGCCAGGCAAAAAAAGACAAGCTACATGGCAATTGTCAGTAAGACCCTGCCGTGGCCAATAGAAGGTCACACTGTTCTGCACCTTGTGAGTAGGTCTCACCGAGATCTGAAGTGGGATCACTGGAATTCAATGTCCAGATTGCTGAACAATACACAATGGAATGGGACTCCAGTCGATGGTCGGATAACAGACCATAACAACAGTGTCTCCCAAGTCAATTGAGATGGCTTCACTCGTCCCTGGGTGGGCTCGAACCACCATCCTCTCGGTTAACAGCCGAGCGCGCTAGCCGATTGCGCCACAGAGCCTGGCTATCCAGCACTGCCTGTCGTTGGCCAATTGCGACACACTGTACTCTGAGTCCAACATCAGTTACGTGATGGGTAAAACGAACAGAGCTTTGGGGATGAAATCAATGTGTCCCTCCAATAAGACTGATCCACAGTGAAGTAGATATCTGTCAGACCTACCTGTAACAACAAATGACTTTTCTATGTACTTTGGAAGGGGTTGCTTTGATTTGACTCTGTCAAGCTTGTCTGGCAAAGTTGCTTTTTGGGGAAATGTAATAAAAAGTGCTGCTCCCAGGCCCTACAACACTTCAAGCATTAATTGAGCAGTGAATGTGTGAAGGCACTGCTGGGAGTTGAACCCAGGATCTCCTGTTTACAAGACAGGCGCTTTCACCAGCTAAGCCACAGCGCCCATCTGTAATGCACAGTTTGGTGCAATAGCTCCTTGCATCAAGTCTTCCAAAGTCCACAAGGTGGGTGGCTTTATTGTATCTCCATTGCCTTTTACCTGAAGCTGCATATGAAGTTACGCTACTGTCAATGCTGAGAACATTGCCACCAATTATAAGGAAATGCAAAAGAGGCACTGCTGGGATTCGAACCCAGGATCTCCTGTTTACTAGACAGGCACTTTGACCAACTAAGCCACAGCGCCACCAGTTGGCTTGTGCTGCTAAAGTTTGAAATTTTGTGTGATTGAACCGAAGCAGCTTCTTAACGCCTGTACTCCCCGTTGCTGAGAAGGCTGAGTGGTTTAAGGTGCAGAGTTCAGGTCGCGCTCTCTCCAGGAGGGCTGATCTCACGCAGTCAGGATGGCCGAGCGGTCTAAGGCGCTGCGTTCAGGTCGCAGTCTCCCCTGGAGGCGTGGGTTCGAATCCCACTTCTGACACAGATAAGCTTTTTCATGTTACTGCTGTCTGTAACATGACAGTGGCAATGACGATTGAGCAAGTCTTTGCATGTCAGGGACCATGATGTCAATAATATGCAATGTAAGCAGGAGAGCTGGAGCATTGATACTCTATGTCAACAGACTTTCAAGGGTTTCTCGCACCTCTGACCATTCTCTAGACCGTAGCTTTTTGCGTCTGTGCATTGCTGTATTCATGGGATTGACAGTGTTCTGGGACTTGCCAGTGCTTTATTCTTTGAACTGAATACATGTGTAAGCCAGCCACAAGTCGCTGGCACCATACAAAGTCTTTCACTGCTCTCCCAGGGAGCTCTGTAGTGGTTCCATGGTGTAATGGTCAGCACTCTGGACTTTGACTCCAGCGATCCGAGTTCAAATCTCGGTGGGACCTGCTTTTGAAGCATTCCATGTTCATGGCCTGTCATTGGGGCTGTGGTCCTCCAGGCACCGGTAATCCCTTGAACAACTAAGGTGTCAGGGGCTCAAGTCAATCCATCTCTAAGAGCCCGTGATCTTCATATCTTTGCTCACACAGTTGTTGTTACACTTGCTTGGCTTCCCAAAGAGTTCATTAAAAATGTGCTGTACTTGTAAGACATTTGTTGCGCTGCAAAATAAAAGATTCCAACGCCAACCACAAGTGTTTTGAAAGCACTGATTTCGCCAGGCAAAAAAAGACAAGCTACATGGCAATTGTCAGTAAGACCCTGCCGTGGCCAATAGAAGGTCACACTGTTCTGCACCTTGTGAGTAGGTCTCACCGAGATCTGAAGTGGGATCACTGGAATTCAATGTCCAGATTGCTGAACAATACACAATGGAATGGGACTCCAGTCGATGGTCGGATAACAGCCCATAACAACAGTGTCTCCCAAGTCAATTGAGATGGCTTCACTCGTCCCTGGGTGGGCTCGAACCACCATCCTCTCGGTTAACAGCCGAGCGCGCTAGCCGATTGCGCCACAGAGCCTGGCTATCCAGCACTGCCTGTCGTTGGCCAATTGCGACACACTGTACTCTGAGTCCAACATCAGTTACGTGATGGGTAAAACGAACAGAGCTTTGGGGATGAAATCAATGTGTCCCTCCAATAAGACTGATCCACAGTGAAGTAGATATCTGTCAGACCTACCTGTAACAACAAATGACTTTTCTATGTACTTTGGAAGGGGTTGCTTTGATTTGACTCTGTCAAGCTTGTCTGGCAAAGTTGCTTTTTGGGGAAATGTAATAAAAAGTGCTGCTCCCAGGCCCTACAACACTTCAAGCATTAATTGAGCAGTGAATGTGTGAAGGCACTGCTGGGAGTTGAACCCAGGATCTCCTGTTTACAAGACAGGCGCTTTCACCAGCTAAGCCACAGCGCCCATCTGTAATGCACAGTTTGGTGCAATAGCTCCTTGCATCAAGTCTTCCAAAGTCCACAAGGTGGGTGGCTTTATTGTATCTCCATTGCCTTTTACCTGAAGCTGCATATGAAGTTACGCTACTGTCAATGCTGAGAACATTGCCACCAATTATAAGGAAATGCAAAAGAGGCACTGCTGGGATTCGAACCCAGGATCTCCTGTTTACTAGACAGGCACTTTGACCAACTAAGCCACAGCGCCACCAGTTGGCTTGTGCTGCTAAAGTTTGAAATTTTGTGTGATTGAACCGAAGCAGCTTCTTAACGCCTGTACTCCCCGTTGCTGAGAAGGCTGAGTGGTTTAAGGTGCAGAGTTCAGGTCGCGCTCTCTCCAGGAGGGCTGATCTCACGCAGTCAGGATGGCCGAGCGGTCTAAGGCGCTGCGTTCAGGTCGCAGTCTCCCCTGGAGGCGTGGGTTCGAATCCCACTTCTGACACAGATAAGCTTTTTCATGTTACTGCTGTCTGTAACATGACAGTGGCAATGACGATTGAGCAAGTCTTTGCATGTCAGGGACCATGATGTCAATAATATGCAATGTAAGCAGGAGAGCTGGAGCATTGATACTCTATGTCAACAGACTTTCAAGGGTTTCTCGCACCTCTGACCATTCTCTAGACCGTAGCTTTTTGCGTCTGTGCATTGCTGTATTCATGGGATTGACAGTGTTCTGGGACTTGCCAGTGCTTTATTCTTTGAACTGAATACATGTGTAAGCCAGCCACAAGTCGCTGGCACCATACAAATTCTTTCACTGCTCTCCCAGGGAGCTCTGTAGTGGTTCCATGGTGTAATGGTCAGCACTCTGGACTTTGACTCCAGCGATCCGAGTTCAAATCTCGGTGGGACCTGCTTTTGAAGCATTCCATGTTCATGGCCTGTCATTGGGGCTGTGGTCCTCCAGGCACCGGTAATCCCTTGAACAACTAAGGTGTCAGGGGCTCAAGTCAATCCATCTCTAAGAGCCCGTGATCTTCATATCTTTGCTCACACAGTTGTTGTTACACTTGCTTGGCTTCCCAAAGAGTTCATTAAAAATGTGCTGTACTTGTAAGACATTTGTTGCGCTGCAAAACAAAAGATTCCAACGCCAACCACAAGTGTTTTGAAAGCACTGATTTCGCCAGGCAAAAAAAGACAAGCTACATGGCAATTGTCAGTAAGACCCTGCCGTGGCCAATAGAAGGTCACACTGTTCTGCACCTTGTGAGTAGGTCTCACCGAGATCTGAAGTGGGATCACTGGAATTCAATGTCCAGATTGCTGAACAATACACAATGGAATGGGACTCCAGTCGATGGTCGGATAACAGACCATAACAACAGTGTCTCCCAAGTCAATTGAGATGGCTTCACTCGTCCCTGGGTGGGCTCGAACCACCATCCTCTCAGTTAACAGCCGAGCACGCTAGCCGATTGCGCCACAGAGACTGGCTATCCAGCACTGCCTGTCGTTGGCCAATTGCGACACACTGTACTCTGAGTCCAACATCAGTTACGTGATGGGTAAAACGAACAGAGCTTTGGGGATGAAATCAATGTGTCCCTCCAATAAGACTGATCCACAGTGAAGTAGATATCTGTCAGACCTACCTGTAACAACAAATGACTTTTCTATGTACTTTGGAAGGGGTTGCTTTGATTTGACTCTGTCAAGCTTGTCTGGCAAAGTTGCTTTTTGGGGAAATGTAATAAAAAGTGCTGCTCCCAGGCCCTACAACACTTCAAGCATTAATTGAGCAGTGAATGTGTGAAGGCACTGCTGGGAGTTGAACCCAGGATCTCCTGTTTACAAGACAGGCGCTTTCACCAGCTAAGCCACAGCGCCCATCTGTAATGCACAGTTTGGTGCAATAGCTCCTTGCATCAAGTCTTCCAAAGTCCACAAGGTGGGTGGCTTTATTGTATCTCCATTGCCTTTTACCTGAAGCTGCATATGAAGTTACGCTACTGTCAATGCTGAGAACATTGCCACCAATTATAAGGAAATGCAAAAGAGGCACTGCTGGGATTCGAACCCAGGATCTCCTGTTTACTAGACAGGCACTTTGACCAACTAAGCCACAGCGCCACCAGTTGGCTTGTGCTGCTAAAGTTTGAAATTTTGTGTGATTGAACCGAAGCAGCTTCTTAACGCCTGTACTCCCCGTTGCTGAGAAGGCTGAGTGGTTTAAGGTGCAGAGTTCAGGTCGCGCTCTCTCCAGGAGGGCTGATCTCACGCAGTCAGGATGGCCGAGCGGTCTAAGGCGCTGCGTTCAGGTCGCAGTCTCCCCTGGAGGCGTGGGTTCGAATCCCACTTCTGACACAGATAAGCTTTTTCATGTTACTGCTGTCTGTAACATGACAGTGGCAATGACGATTGAGCAAGTCTTTGCATGTCAGGGACCATGATGTCAATAATATGCAATGTAAGCAGGAGAGCTGGAGCATTGATACTCTATGTCAACAGACTTTCAAGGGTTTCTCGCACCTCTGACCATTCTCTAGACCGTAGCTTTTTGCGTCTGTGCATTGCTGTATTCATGGGATTGACAGTGTTCTGGGACTTGCCAGTGCTTTATTCTTTGAACTGAATACATGTGTAAGCCAGCCACAAGTCGCTGGCACCATACAAAGTCTTTCACTGCTCTCCCAGGGAGCTCTGTAGTGGTTCCATGGTGTAATGGTCAGCACTCTGGACTTTGACTCCAGCGATCCGAGTTCAAATCTCGGTGGGACCTGCTTTTGAAGCATTCCATGTTCATGGCCTGTCATTGGGGCTGTGGTCCTCCAGGCACCGGTAATCCCTTGAACAACTAAGGTGTCAGGGGCTCAAGTCAATCCATCTCTAAGAGCCCGTGATCTTCATATCTTTGCTCACACAGTTGTTGTTACACTTGCTTGGCTTCCCAAAGAGTTCATTAAAAATGTGCTGTACTTGTAAGACATTTGTTGCGCTGCAAAATAAAAGATTCCAACGCCAACCACAAGTGTTTTGAAAGCACTGATTTCGCCAGGCAAAAAAAGACAAGCTACATGGCAATTGTCAGTAAGACCCTGCCGTGGCCAATAGAAGGTCACACTGTTCTGCACCTTGTGAGTAGGTCTCACCGAGATCTGAAGTGGGATCACTGGAATTCAATGTCCAGATTGCTGAACAATACACAATGGAATGGGACTCCAGTCGATGGTCGGATAACAGCCCATAACAACAGTGTCTCCCAAGTCAATTGAGATGGCTTCACTCGTCCCTGGGTGGGCTCGAACCACCATCCTCTCGGTTAACAGCCGAGCGCGCTAGCCGATTGCGCCACAGAGCCTGGCTATCCAGCACTGCCTGTCGTTGGCCAATTGCGACACACTGTACTCTGAGTCCAACATCAGTTACGTGATGGGTAAAACGAACAGAGCTTTGGGGATGAAATCAATGTGTCCCTCCAATAAGACTGATCCACAGTGAAGTAGATATCTGTCAGACCTACCTGTAACAACAAATGACTTTTCTATGTACTTTGGAAGGGGTTGCTTTGATTTGACTCTGTCAAGCTTGTCTGGCAAAGTTGCTTTTTGGGGAAATGTAATAAAAAGTGCTGCTCCCAGGCCCTACAACACTTCAAGCATTAATTGAGCAGTGAATGTGTGAAGGCACTGCTGGGAGTTGAACCCAGGATCTCTTGTTTACAAGACAGGCGCTTTCACCAGCTAAGCCACAGCGCCCATCTGTAATGCACAGTTTGGTGCAATAGCTCCTTGCATCAAGTCTTCCAAAGTCCACAAGGTGGGTGGCTTTATTGTATCTCCATTGCCTTTTACCTGAAGCTGCATATGAAGTTACGCTACTGTCAATGCTGAGAACATTGCCACCAATTATAAGGAAATGCAAAAGAGGCACTGCTGGGATTCGAACCCAGGATCTCCTGTTTACTAGACAGGCACTTTGACCAACTAAGCCACAGCGCCACCAGTTGGCTTGTGCTGCTAAAGTTTGAAATTTTGTGTGATTGAACCGAAGCAGCTTCTTAACGCCTGTACTCCCCGTTGCTGAGAAGGCTGAGTGGTTTAAGGTGCAGAGTTCAGGTCGCGCTCTCTCCAGGAGGGCTGATCTCACGCAGTCAGGATGGCCGAGCGGTCTAAGGCGCTGCGTTCAGGTCGCAGTCTCCCCTGGAGGCGTGGGTTCGAATCCCACTTCTGACACAGATAAGCTTTTTCATGTTACTGCTGTCTGTAACATGACAGTGGCAATGACGATTGAGCAAGTCTTTGCATGTCAGGGACCATGATGTCAATAATATGCAATGTAAGCAGGAGAGCTGGAGCATTGATACTCTATGTCAACAGACTTTCAAGGGTTTCTCGCACCTCTGACCATTCTCTAGACCGTAGCTTTTTGCGTCTGTGCATTGCTGTATTCATGGGATTGACAGTGTTCTGGGACTTGCCAGTGCTTTATTCTTTGAACTGAATACATGTGTAAGCCAGCCACAAGTCGCTGGCACCATACAAATTCTTTCACTGCTCTCCCAGGGAGCTCTGTAGTGGTTCCATGGTGTAATGGTCAGCACTCTGGACTTTGACTCCAGCGATCCGAGTTCAAATCTCGGTGGGACCTGCTTTTGAAGCATTCCATGTTCATGGCCTGTCATTGGGGCTGTGGTCCTCCAGGCACCGGTAATCCCTTGAACAACTAAGGTGTCAGGGGCTCAAGTCAATCCATCTCTAAGAGCCCGTGATCTTCATATCTTTGCTCACACAGTTGTTGTTACACTTGCTTGGCTTCCCAAAGAGTTCATTAAAAATGTGCTGTACTTGTAAGACATTTGTTGCGCTGCAAAACAAAAGATTCCAACGCCAACCACAAGTGTTTTGAAAGCACTGATTTCGCCAGGCAAAAAAAGACAAGCTACATGGCAATTGTCAGTAAGACCCTGCCGTGGCCAATAGAAGGTCACACTGTTCTGCACCTTGTGAGTAGGTCTCACCGAGATCTGAAGTGGGATCACTGGAATTCAATGTCCAGATTGCTGAACAATACACAATGGAATGGGACTCCAGTCGATGGTCGGATAACAGACCATAACAACAGTGTCTCCCAAGTCAATTGAGATGGCTTCACTCGTCCCTGGGTGGGCTCGAACCACCATCCTCTCAGTTAACAGCCGAGCACGCTAGCCGATTGCGCCACAGAGACTGGCTATCCAGCACTGCCTGTCGTTGGCCAATTGCGACACACTGTACTCTGAGTCCAACATCAGTTACGTGATGGGTAAAACGAACAGAGCTTTGGGGATGAAATCAATGTGTCCCTCCAATAAGACTGATCCACAGTGAAGTAGATATCTGTCAGACCTACCTGTAACAACAAATGACTTTTCTATGTACTTTGGAAGGGGTTGCTTTGATTTGACTCTGTCAAGCTTGTCTGGCAAAGTTGCTTTTTGGGGAAATGTAATAAAAAGTGCTGCTCCCAGGCCCTACAACACTTCAAGCATTAATTGAGCAGTGAATGTGTGAAGGCACTGCTGGGAGTTGAACCCAGGATCTCCTGTTTACAAGACAGGCGCTTTCACCAGCTAAGCCACAGCGCCCATCTGTAATGCACAGTTTGGTGCAATAGCTCCTTGCATCAAGTCTTCCAAAGTCCACAAGGTGGGTGGCTTTATTGTATCTCCATTGCCTTTTACCTGAAGCTGCATATGAAGTTACGCTACTGTCAATGCTGAGAACATTGCCACCAATTATAAGGAAATGCAAAAGAGGCACTGCTGGGATTCGAACCCAGGATCTCCTGTTTACTAGACAGGCACTTTGACCAACTAAGCCACAGCGCCACCAGTTGGCTTGTGCTGCTAAAGTTTGAAATTTTGTGTGATTGAACCGAAGCAGCTTCTTAACGCCTGTACTCCCCGTTGCTGAGAAGGCTGAGTGGTTTAAGGTGCAGAGTTCAGGTCGCGCTCTCTCCAGGAGGGCTGATCTCACGCAGTCAGGATGGCCGAGCGGTCTAAGGCGCTGCGTTCAGGTCGCAGTCTCCCCTGGAGGCGTGGGTTCGAATCCCACTTCTGACACAGATAAGCTTTTTCATGTTACTGCTGTCTGTAACATGACAGTGGCAATGACGATTGAGCAAGTCTTTGCATGTCAGGGACCATGATGTCAATAATATGCAATGTAAGCAGGAGAGCTGGAGCATTGATACTCTATGTCAACAGACTTTCAAGGGTTTCTCGCACCTCTGACCATTCTCTAGACCGTAGCTTTTTGCGTCTGTGCATTGCTGTATTCATGGGATTGACAGTGTTCTGGGACTTGCCAGTGCTTTATTCTTTGAACTGAATACATGTGTAAGCCAGCCACAAGTCGCTGGCACCATACAAATTCTTTCACTGCTCTCCCAGGGAGCTCTGTAGTGGTTCCATGGTGTAATGGTCAGCACTCTGGACTTTGACTCCAGCGATCCGAGTTCAAATCTCGGTGGGACCTGCTTTTGAAGCATTCCATGTTCATGGCCTGTCATTGGGGCTGTGGTCCTCCAGGCACCGGTAATCCCTTGAACAACTAAGGTGTCAGGGGCTCAAGTCAATCCATCTCTAAGAGCCCGTGATCTTCATATCTTTGCTCACACAGTTGTTGTTACACTTGCTTGGCTTCCCAAAGAGTTCATTAAAAATGTGCTGTACTTGTAAGACATTTGTTGCGCTGCAAAACAAAAGATTCCAACGCCAACCACAAGTGTTTTGAAAGCACTGATTTCGCCAGGCAAAAAAAGACAAGCTACATGGCAATTGTCAGTAAGACCCTGCCGTGGCCAATAGAAGGTCACACTGTTCTGCACCTTGTGAGTAGGTCTCACCGAGATCTGAAGTGGGATCACTGGAATTCAATGTCCAGATTGCTGAACAATACACAATGGAATGGGACTCCAGTCGATGGTCGGATAACAGACCATAACAACAGTGTCTCCCAAGTCAATTGAGATGGCTTCACTCGTCCCTGGGTGGGCTCGAACCACCATCCTCTCAGTTAACAGCCGAGCACGCTAGCCGATTGCGCCACAGAGACTGGCTATCCAGCACTGCCTGTCGTTGGCCAATTGCGACACACTGTACTCTGAGTCCAACATCAGTTACGTGATGGGTAAAACGAACAGAGCTTTGGGGATGAAATCAATGTGTCCCTCCAATAAGACTGATCCACAGTGAAGTAGATATCTGTCAGACCTACCTGTAACAACAAATGACTTTTCTATGTACTTTGGAAGGGGTTGCTTTGATTTGACTCTGTCAAGCTTGTCTGGCAAAGTTGCTTTTTGGGGAAATGTAATAAAAAGTGCTGCTCCCAGGCCCTACAACACTTCAAGCATTAATTGAGCAGTGAATGTGTGAAGGCACTGCTGGGAGTTGAACCCAGGATCTCCTGTTTACAAGACAGGCGCTTTCACCAGCTAAGCCACAGCGCCCATCTGTAATGCACAGTTTGGTGCAATAGCTCCTTGCATCAAGTCTTCCAAAGTCCACAAGGTGGGTGGCTTTATTGTATCTCCATTGCCTTTTACCTGAAGCTGCATATGAAGTTACGCTACTGTCAATGCTGAGAACATTGCCACCAATTATAAGGAAATGCAAAAGAGGCACTGCTGGGATTCGAACCCAGGATCTCCTGTTTACTAGACAGGCACTTTGACCAACTAAGCCACAGCGCCACCAGTTGGCTTGTGCTGCTAAAGTTTGAAATTTTGTGTGATTGAACCGAAGCAGCTTCTTAACGCCTGTACTCCCCGTTGCTGAGAAGGCTGAGTGGTTTAAGGTGCAGAGTTCAGGTCGCGCTCTCTCCAGGAGGGCTGATCTCACGCAGTCAGGATGGCCGAGCGGTCTAAGGCGCTGCGTTCAGGTCGCAGTCTCCCCTGGAGGCGTGGGTTCGAATCCCACTTCTGACACAGATAAGCTTTTTCATGTTACTGCTGTCTGTAACATGACAGTGGCAATGACGATTGAGCAAGTCTTTGCATGTCAGGGACCATGATGTCAATAATATGCAATGTAAGCAGGAGAGCTGGAGCATTGATACTCTATGTCAACAGACTTTCAAGGGTTTCTCGCACCTCTGACCATTCTCTAGACCGTAGCTTTTTGCGTCTGTGCATTGCTGTATTCATGGGATTGACAGTGTTCTGGGACTTGCCAGTGCTTTATTCTTTGAACTGAATACATGTGTAAGCCAGCCACAAGTCGCTGGCACCATACAAAGTCTTTCACTGCTCTCCCAGGGAGCTCTGTAGTGGTTCCATGGTGTAATGGTCAGCACTCTGGACTTTGACTCCAGCGATCCGAGTTCAAATCTCGGTGGGACCTGCTTTTGAAGCATTCCATGTTCATGGCCTGTCATTGGGGCTGTGGTCCTCCAGGCACCGGTAATCCCTTGAACAACTAAGGTGTCAGGGGCTCAAGTCAATCCATCTCTAAGAGCCCGTGATCTTCATATCTTTGCTCACACAGTTGTTGTTACACTTGCTTGGCTTCCCAAAGAGTTCATTAAAAATGTGCTGTACTTGTAAGACATTTGTTGCGCTGCAAAATAAAAGATTCCAACGCCAACCACAAGTGTTTTGAAAGCACTGATTTCGCCAGGCAAAAAAAGACAAGCTACATGGCAATTGTCAGTAAGACCCTGCCGTGGCCAATAGAAGGTCACACTGTTCTGCACCTTGTGAGTAGGTCTCACCGAGATCTGAAGTGGGATCACTGGAATTCAATGTCCAGATTGCTGAACAATACACAATGGAATGGGACTCCAGTCGATGGTCGGATAACAGACCATAACAACAGTGTCTCCCAAGTCAATTGAGATGGCTTCACTCGTCCCTGGGTGGGCTCGAACCACCATCCTCTCGGTTAACAGCCGAGCGCGCTAGCCGATTGCGCCACAGAGACTGGCTATCCAGCACTGCCTGTCGTTGGCCAATTGCGACACACTGTACTCTGAGTCCAACATCAGTTACGTGATGGGTAAAACGAACAGAGCTTTGGGGATGAAATCAATGTGTCCCTCCAATAAGACTGATCCACAGTGAAGTAGATATCTGTCAGACCTACCTGTAACAACAAATGACTTTTCTATGTACTTTGGAAGGGGTTGCTTTGATTTGACTCTGTCAAGCTTGTCTGGCAAAGTTGCTTTTTGGGGAAATGTAATAAAAAGTGCTGCTCCCAGGCCCTACAACACTTCAAGCATTAATTGAGCAGTGAATGTGTGAAGGCACTGCTGGGAGTTGAACCCAGGATCTCCTGTTTACAAGACAGGCGCTTTCACCAGCTAAGCCACAGCGCCCATCTGTAATGCACAGTTTGGTGCAATAGCTCCTTGCATCAAGTCTTCCAAAGTCCACAAGGTGGGTGGCTTTATTGTATCTCCATTGCCTTTTACCTGAAGCTGCATATGAAGTTACGCTACTGTCAATGCTGAGAACATTGCCACCAATTATAAGGAAATGCAAAAGAGGCACTGCTGGGATTCGAACCCAGGATCTCCTGTTTACTAGACAGGCACTTTGACCAACTAAGCCACAGCGCCACCAGTTGGCTTGTGCTGCTAAAGTTTGAAATTTTGTGTGATTGAACCGAAGCAGCTTCTTAACGCCTGTACTCCCCGTTGCTGAGAAGGCTGAGTGGTTTAAGGTGCAGAGTTCAGGTCGCGCTCTCTCCAGGAGGGCTGATCTCACGCAGTCAGGATGGCCGAGCGGTCTAAGGCGCTGCGTTCAGGTCGCAGTCTCCCCTGGAGGCGTGGGTTCGAATCCCACTTCTGACACAGATAAGCTTTTTCATGTTACTGCTGTCTGTAACATGACAGTGGCAATGACGATTGAGCAAGTCTTTGCATGTCAGGGACCATGATGTCAATAATATGCAATGTAAGCAGGAGAGCTGGAGCATTGATACTCTATGTCAACAGACTTTCAAGGGTTTCTCGCACCTCTGACCATTCTCTAGACCGTAGCTTTTTGCGTCTGTGCATTGCTGTATTCATGGGATTGACAGTGTTCTGGGACTTGCCAGTGCTTTATTCTTTGAACTGAATACATGTGTAAGCCAGCCACAAGTCGCTGGCACCATACAAAGTCTTTCACTGCTCTCCCAGGGAGCTCTGTAGTGGTTCCATGGTGTAATGGTCAGCACTCTGGACTTTGACTCCAGCGATCCGAGTTCAAATCTCGGTGGGACCTGCTTTTGAAGCATTCCATGTTCATGGCCTGTCATTGGGGCTGTGGTCCTCCAGGCACCGGTAATCCCTTGAACAACTAAGGTGTCAGGGGCTCAAGTCAATCCATCTCTAAGAGCCCGTGATCTTCATATCTTTGCTCACACAGTTGTTGTTACACTTGCTTGGCTTCCCAAAGAGTTCATTAAAAATGTGCTGTACTTGTAAGACATTTGTTGCGCTGCAAAATAAAAGATTCCAACGCCAACCACAAGTGTTTTGAAAGCACTGATTTCGCCAGGCAAAAAAAGACAAGCTACATGGCAATTGTCAGTAAGACCCTGCCGTGGCCAATAGAAGGTCACACTGTTCTGCACCTTGTGAGTAGGTCTCACCGAGATCTGAAGTGGGATCACTGGAATTCAATGTCCAGATTGCTGAACAATACACAATGGAATGGGACTCCAGTCGATGGTCGGATAACAGACCATAACAACAGTGTCTCCCAAGTCAATTGAGATGGCTTCACTCGTCCCTGGGTGGGCTCGAACCACCATCCTCTCGGTTAACAGCCGAGCGCGCTAGCCGATTGCGCCACAGAGCCTGGCTATCCAGCACTGCCTGTCGTTGGCCAATTGCGACACACTGTACTCTGAGTCCAACATCAGTTACGTGATGGGTAAAACGAACAGAGCTTTGGGGATGAAATCAATGTGTCCCTCCAATAAGACTGATCCACAGTGAAGTAGATATCTGTCAGACCTACCTGTAACAACAAATGACTTTTCTATGTACTTTGGAAGGGGTTGCTTTGATTTGACTCTGTCAAGCTTGTCTGGCAAAGTTGCTTTTTGGGGAAATGTAATAAAAAGTGCTGCTCCCAGGCCCTACAACACTTCAAGCATTAATTGAGCAGTGAATGTGTGAAGGCACTGCTGGGAGTTGAACCCAGGATCTCCTGTTTACAAGACAGGCGCTTTCACCAGCTAAGCCACAGCGCCCATCTGTAATGCACAGTTTGGTGCAATAGCTCCTTGCATCAAGTCTTCCAAAGTCCACAAGGTGGGTGGCTTTATTGTATCTCCATTGCCTTTTACCTGAAGCTGCATATGAAGTTACGCTACTGTCAATGCTGAGAACATTGCCACCAATTATAAGGAAATGCAAAAGAGGCACTGCTGGGATTCGAACCCAGGATCTCCTGTTTACTAGACAGGCACTTTGACCAACTAAGCCACAGCGCCACCAGTTGGCTTGTGCTGCTAAAGTTTGAAATTTTGTGTGATTGAACCGAAGCAGCTTCTTAACGCCTGTACTCCCCGTTGCTGAGAAGGCTGAGTGGTTTAAGGTGCAGAGTTCAGGTCGCGCTCTCTCCAGGAGGGCTGATCTCACGCAGTCAGGATGGCCGAGCGGTCTAAGGCGCTGCGTTCAGGTCGCAGTCTCCCCTGGAGGCGTGGGTTCGAATCCCACTTCTGACACAGATAAGCTTTTTCATGTTACTGCTGTCTGTAACATGACAGTGGCAATGACGATTGAGCAAGTCTTTGCATGTCAGGGACCATGATGTCAATAATATGCAATGTAAGCAGGAGAGCTGGAGCATTGATACTCTATGTCAACAGACTTTCAAGGGTTTCTCGCACCTCTGACCATTCTCTAGACCGTAGCTTTTTGCGTCTGTGCATTGCTGTATTCATGGGATTGACAGTGTTCTGGGACTTGCCAGTGCTTTATTCTTTGAACTGAATACATGTGTAAGCCAGCCACAAGTCGCTGGCACCATACAAATTCTTTCACTGCTCTCCCAGGGAGCTCTGTAGTGGTTCCATGGTGTAATGGTCAGCACTCTGGACTTTGACTCCAGCGATCCGAGTTCAAATCTCGGTGGGACCTGCTTTTGAAGCATTCCATGTTCATGGCCTGTCATTGGGGCTGTGGTCCTCCAGGCACCGGTAATCCCTTGAACAACTAAGGTGTCAGGGGCTCAAGTCAATCCATCTCTAAGAGCCCGTGATCTTCATATCTTTGCTCACACAGTTGTTGTTACACTTGCTTGGCTTCCCAAAGAGTTCATTAAAAATGTGCTGTACTTGTAAGACATTTGTTGCGCTGCAAAATAAAAGATTCCAACGCCAACCACAAGTGTTTTGAAAGCACTGATTTCGCCAGGCAAAAAAAGACAAGCTACATGGCAATTGTCAGTAAGACCCTGCCGTGGCCAATAGAAGGTCACACTGTTCTGCACCTTGTGAGTAGGTCTCACCGAGATCTGAAGTGGGATCACTGGAATTCAATGTCCAGATTGCTGAACAATACACAATGGAATGGGACTCCAGTCGATGGTCGGATAACAGACCATAACAACAGTGTCTCCCAAGTCAATTGAGATGGCTTCACTCGTCCCTGGGTGGGCTCGAACCACCATCCTCTCAGTTAACAGCCGAGCACGCTAGCCGATTGCGCCACAGAGACTGGCTATCCAGCACTGCCTGTCGTTGGCCAATTGCGACACACTGTACTCTGAGTCCAACATCAGTTACGTGATGGGTAAAACGAACAGAGCTTTGGGGATGAAATCAATGTGTCCCTCCAATAAGACTGATCCACAGTGAAGTAGATATCTGTCAGACCTACCTGTAACAACAAATGACTTTTCTATGTACTTTGGAAGGGGTTGCTTTGATTTGACTCTGTCAAGCTTGTCTGGCAAAGTTGCTTTTTGGGGAAATGTAATAAAAAGTGCTGCTCCCAGGCCCTACAACACTTCAAGCATTAATTGAGCAGTGAATGTGTGAAGGCACTGCTGGGAGTTGAACCCAGGATCTCCTGTTTACAAGACAGGCGCTTTCACCAGCTAAGCCACAGCGCCCATCTGTAATGCACAGTTTGGTGCAATAGCTCCTTGCATCAAGTCTTCCAAAGTCCACAAGGTGGGTGGCTTTATTGTATCTCCATTGCCTTTTACCTGAAGCTGCATATGAAGTTACGCTACTGTCAATGCTGAGAACATTGCCACCAATTATAAGGAAATGCAAAAGAGGCACTGCTGGGATTCGAACCCAGGATCTCCTGTTTACTAGACAGGCACTTTGACCAACTAAGCCACAGCGCCACCAGTTGGCTTGTGCTGCTAAAGTTTGAAATTTTGTGTGATTGAACCGAAGCAGCTTCTTAACGCCTGTACTCCCCGTTGCTGAGAAGGCTGAGTGGTTTAAGGTGCAGAGTTCAGGTCGCGCTCTCTCCAGGAGGGCTGATCTCACGCAGTCAGGATGGCCGAGCGGTCTAAGGCGCTGCGTTCAGGTCGCAGTCTCCCCTGGAGGCGTGGGTTCGAATCCCACTTCTGACACAGATAAGCTTTTTCATGTTACTGCTGTCTGTAACATGACAGTGGCAATGACGATTGAGCAAGTCTTTGCATGTCAGGGACCATGATGTCAATAATATGCAATGTAAGCAGGAGAGCTGGAGCATTGATACTCTATGTCAACAGACTTTCAAGGGTTTCTCGCACCTCTGACCATTCTCTAGACCGTAGCTTTTTGCGTCTGTGCATTGCTGTATTCATGGGATTGACAGTGTTCTGGGACTTGCCAGTGCTTTATTCTTTGAACTGAATACATGTGTAAGCCAGCCACAAGTCGCTGGCACCATACAAATTCTTTCACTGCTCTCCCAGGGAGCTCTGTAGTGGTTCCATGGTGTAATGGTCAGCACTCTGGACTTTGACTCCAGCGATCCGAGTTCAAATCTCGGTGGGACCTGCTTTTGAAGCATTCCATGTTCATGGCCTGTCATTGGGGCTGTGGTCCTCCAGGCACCGGTAATCCCTTGAACAACTAAGGTGTCAGGGGCTCAAGTCAATCCATCTCTAAGAGCCCGTGATCTTCATATCTTTGCTCACACAGTTGTTGTTACACTTGCTTGGCTTCCCAAAGAGTTCATTAAAAATGTGCTGTACTTGTAAGACATTTGTTGCGCTGCAAAATAAAAGATTCCAACGCCAACCACAAGTGTTTTGAAAGCACTGATTTCGCCAGGCAAAAAAAGACAAGCTACATGGCAATTGTCAGTAAGACCCTGCCGTGGCCAATAGAAGGTCACACTGTTCTGCACCTTGTGAGTAGGTCTCACCGAGATCTGAAGTGGGATCACTGGAATTCAATGTCCAGATTGCTGAACAATACACAATGGAATGGGACTCCAGTCGATGGTCGGATAACAGACCATAACAACAGTGTCTCCCAAGTCAATTGAGATGGCTTCACTCGTCCCTGGGTGGGCTCGAACCACCATCCTCTCAGTTAACAGCCGAGCACGCTAGCCGATTGCGCCACAGAGACTGGCTATCCAGCACTGCCTGTCGTTGGCCAATTGCGACACACTGTACTCTGAGTCCAACATCAGTTACGTGATGGGTAAAACGAACAGAGCTTTGGGGATGAAATCAATGTGTCCCTCCAATAAGACTGATCCACAGTGAAGTAGATATCTGTCAGACCTACCTGTAACAACAAATGACTTTTCTATGTACTTTGGAAGGGGTTGCTTTGATTTGACTCTGTCAAGCTTGTCTGGCAAAGTTGCTTTTTGGGGAAATGTAATAAAAAGTGCTGCTCCCAGGCCCTACAACACTTCAAGCATTAATTGAGCAGTGAATGTGTGAAGGCACTGCTGGGAGTTGAACCCAGGATCTCCTCTTTACAAGACAGGCGCTTTCACCAGCTAAGCCACAGCGCCCATCTGTAATGCACAGTTTGGTGCAATAGCTCCTTGCATCAAGTCTTCCAAAGTCCACAAGGTGGGTGGCTTTATTGTATCTCCATTGCCTTTTACCTGAAGCTGCATATGAAGTTACGCTACTGTCAATGCTGAGAACATTGCCACCAATTATAAGGAAATGCAAAAGAGGCACTGCTGGGATTCGAACCCAGGATCTCCTGTTTACTAGACAGGCACTTTGACCAACTAAGCCACAGCGCCACCAGTTGGCTTGTGCTGCTAAAGTTTGAAATTTTGTGTGATTGAACCGAAGCAGCTTCTTAACGCCTGTACTCCCCGTTGCTGAGAAGGCTGAGTGGTTTAAGGTGCAGAGTTCAGGTCGCGCTCTCTCCAGGAGGGCTGATCTCACGCAGTCAGGATGGCCGAGCGGTCTAAGGCGCTGCGTTCAGGTCGCAGTCTCCCCTGGAGGCGTGGGTTCGAATCCCACTTCTGACACAGATAAGCTTTTTCATGTTACTGCTGTCTGTAACATGACAGTGGCAATGACGATTGAGCAAGTCTTTGCATGTCAGGGACCATGATGTCAATAATATGCAATGTAAGCAGGAGAGCTGGAGCATTGATACTCTATGTCAACAGACTTTCAAGGGTTTCTCGCACCTCTGACCATTCTCTAGACCGTAGCTTTTTGCGTCTGTGCATTGCTGTATTCATGGGATTGACAGTGTTCTGGGACTTGCCAGTGCTTTATTCTTTGAACTGAATACATGTGTAAGCCAGCCACAAGTCGCTGGCACCATACAAAGTCTTTCACTGCTCTCCCAGGGAGCTCTGTAGTGGTTCCATGGTGTAATGGTCAGCACTCTGGACTTTGACTCCAGCGATCGGAGTTCAAATCTCGGTGGGACCTGCTTTTGAAGCATTCCATGTTCATGGCCTGTCATTGGGGCTGTGGTCCTCCAGGCACCGGTAATCCCTTGAACAACTAAGGTGTCAGGGGCTCAAGTCAATCCATCTCTAAGAGCCCGTGATCTTCATATCTTTGCTCACACAGTTGTTGTTACACTTGCTTGGCTTCCCAAAGAGTTCATTAAAAATGTGCTGTACTTGTAAGACATTTGTTGCGCTGCAAAATAAAAGATTCCAACGCCAACCACAAGTGTTTTGAAAGCACTGATTTCGCCAGGCAAAAAAAGACAAGCTACATGGCAATTGTCAGTAAGACCCTGCCGTGGCCAATAGAAGGTCACACTGTTCTGCACCTTGTGAGTAGGTCTCACCGAGATCTGAAGTGGGATCACTGGAATTCAATGTCCAGATTGCTGAACAATACACAATGGAATGGGACTCCAGTCGATGGTCGGATAACAGACCATAACAACAGTGTCTCCCAAGTCAATTGAGATGGCTTCACTCGTCCCTGGGTGGGCTCGAACCACCATCCTCTCGGTTAACAGCCGAGCGCGCTAGCCGATTGCGCCACAGAGCCTGGCTATCCAGCACTGCCTGTCGTTGGCCAATTGCGACACACTGTACTCTGAGTCCAACATCAGTTGCGTGATGGGTAAAACGAACAGAGCTTTGGGGATGAAATCAATGTGTCCCTCCAATAAGACTGATCCACAGTGAAGTAGATATCTGTCAGACCTACCTGTAACAACAAATGACTTTTCTATGTACTTTGGAAGGGGTTGCTTTGATTTGACTCTGTCAAGCTTGTCTGGCAAAGTTGCTTTTTGGGGAAATGTAATAAAAAGTGCTGCTCCCAGGCCCTACAACACTTCAAGCATTAATTGAGCAGTGAATGTGTGAAGGCACTGCTGGGAGTTGAACCCAGGATCTCCTGTTTACAAGACAGGCGCTTTCACCAGCTAAGCCACAGCGCCCATCTGTAATGCACAGTTTGGTGCAATAGCTCCTTGCATCAAGTCTTCCAAAGTCCACAAGGTGGGTGGCTTTATTGTATCTCCATTGCCTTTTACCTGAAGCTGCATATGAAGTTACGCTACTGTCAATGCTGAGAACATTGCCACCAATTATAAGGAAATGCAAAAGAGGCACTGCTGGGATTCGAACCCAGGATCTCCTGTTTACTAGACAGGCACTTTGACCAACTAAGCCACAGCGCCACCAGTTGGCTTGTGCTGCTAAAGTTTGAAATTTTGTGTGATTGAACCGAAGCAGCTTCTTAACGCCTGTACTCCCCGTTGCTGAGAAGGCTGAGTGGTTTAAGGTGCAGAGTTCAGGTCGCGCTCTCTCCAGGAGGGCTGATCTCACGCAGTCAGGATGGCCGAGCGGTCTAAGGCGCTGCGTTCAGGTCGCAGTCTCCCCTGGAGGCGTGGGTTCGAATCCCACTTCTGACACAGATAAGCTTTTTCATGTTACTGCTGTCTGTAACATGACAGTGGCAATGACGATTGAGCAAGTCTTTGCATGTCAGGGACCATGATGTCAATAATATGCAATGTAAGCAGGAGAGCTGGAGCATTGATACTCTATGTCAACAGACTTTCAAGGGTTTCTCGCACCTCTGACCATTCTCTAGACCGTAGCTTTTTGCGTCTGTGCATTGCTGTATTCATGGGATTGACAGTGTTCTGGGACTTGCCAGTGCTTTATTCTTTGAACTGAATACATGTGTAAGCCAGCCACAAGTCGCTGGCACCATACAAAGTCTTTCACTGCTCTCCCAGGGAGCTCTGTAGTGGTTCCATGGTGTAATGGTCAGCACTCTGGACTTTGACTCCAGCGATCCGAGTTCAAATCTCGGTGGGACCTGCTTTTGAAGCATTCCATGTTCATGGCCTGTCATTGGGGCTGTGGTCCTCCAGGCACCGGTAATCCCTTGAACAACTAAGGTGTCAGGGGCTCAAGTCAATCCATCTCTAAGAGCCCGTGATCTTCATATCTTTGCTCACACAGTTGTTGTTACACTTGCTTGGCTTCCCAAAGAGTTCATTAAAAATGTGCTGTACTTGTAAGACATTTGTTGCGCTGCAAAATAAAAGATTCCAACGCCAACCACAAGTGTTTTGAAAGCACTGATTTCGCCAGGCAAAAAAAGACAAGCTACATGGCAATTGTCAGTAAGACCCTGCCGTGGCCAATAGAAGGTCACACTGTTCTGCACCTTGTGAGTAGGTCTCACCGAGATCTGAAGTGGGATCACTGGAATTCAATGTCCAGATTGCTGAACAATACACAATGGAATGGGACTCCAGTCGATGGTCGGATAACAGACCATAACAACAGTGTCTCCCAAGTCAATTGAGATGGCTTCACTCGTCCCTGGGTGGGCTCGAACCACCATCCTCTCGGTTAACAGCCGAGCGCGCTAGCCGATTGCGCCACAGAGACTGGCTATCCAGCACTGCCTGTCGTTGGCCAATTGCGACACACTGTACTCTGAGTCCAAAATCAGTTACGTGATGGGTAAAACGAACAGAGCTTTGGGGATGAAATCAATGTGTCCCTCCAATAAGACTGATCCACAGTGAAGTAGATATCTGTCAGACCTACCTGTAACAACAAATGACTTTTCTATGTACTTTGGAAGGGGTTGCTTTGATTTGACTCTGTCAAGCTTGTCTGGCAAAGTTGCTTTTTGGGGAAATGTAATAAAAAGTGCTGCTCCCAGGCCCTACAACACTTCAAGCATTAATTGAGCAGTGAATGTGTGAAGGCACTGCTGGGAGTTGAACCCAGGATCTCCTGTTTACAAGACAGGCGCTTTCACCAGCTAAGCCACAGCGCCCATCTGTAATGCACAGTTTGGTGCAATAGCTCCTTGCATCAAGTCTTCCAAAGTCCACAAGGTGGGTGGCTTTATTGTATCTCCATTGCCTTTTACCTGAAGCTGCATATGAAGTTACGCTACTGTCAATGCTGAGAACATTGCCACCAATTATAAGGAAATGCAAAAGAGGCACTGCTGGGATTCGAACCCAGGATCTCCTGTTTACTAGACAGGCACTTTGACCAACTAAGCCACAGCGCCACCAGTTGGCTTGTGCTGCTAAAGTTTGAAATTTTGTGTGATTGAACCGAAGCAGCTTCTTAACGCCTGTACTCCCCGTTGCTGAGAAGGCTGAGTGGTTTAAGGTGCAGAGTTCAGGTCGCGCTCTCTCCAGGAGGGCTGATCTCACGCAGTCAGGATGGCCGAGCGGTCTAAGGCGCTGCGTTCAGGTCGCAGTCTCCCCTGGAGGCGTGGGTTCGAATCCCACTTCTGACACAGATAAGCTTTTTCATGTTACTGCTGTCTGTAACATGACAGTGGCAATGACGATTGAGCAAGTCTTTGCATGTCAGGGACCATGATGTCAATAATATGCAATGTAAGCAGGAGAGCTGGAGCATTGATACTCTATGTCAACAGACTTTCAAGGGTTTCTCGCACCTCTGACCATTCTCTAGACCGTAGCTTTTTGCGTCTGTGCATTGCTGTATTCATGGGATTGACAGTGTTCTGGGACTTGCCAGTGCTTTATTCTTTGAACTGAATACATGTGTAAGCCAGCCACAAGTCGCTGGCACCATACAAAGTCTTTCACTGCTCTCCCAGGGAGCTCTGTAGTGGTTCCATGGTGTAATGGTCAGCACTCTGGACTTTGACTCCAGCGATCCGAGTTCAAATCTCGGTGGGACCTGCTTTTGAAGCATTCCATGTTCATGGCCTGTCATTGGGGCTGTGGTCCTCCAGGCACCGGTAATCCCTTGAACAACTAAGGTGTCAGGGGCTCAAGTCAATCCATCTCTAAGAGCCCGTGATCTTCATATCTTTGCTCACACAGTTGTTGTTACACTTGCTTGGCTTCCCAAAGAGTTCATTAAAAATGTGCTGTACTTGTAAGACATTTGTTGCGCTGCAAAATAAAAGATTCCAACGCCAACCACAAGTGTTTTGAAAGCACTGATTTCGCCAGGCAAAAAAAGACAAGCTACATGGCAATTGTCAGTAAGACCCTGCCGTGGCCAATAGAAGGTCACACTGTTCTGCACCTTGTGAGTAGGTCTCACCGAGATCTGAAGTGGGATCACTGGAATTCAATGTCCAGATTGCTGAACAATACACAATGGAATGGGACTCCAGTCGATGGTCGGATAACAGACCATAACAACAGTGTCTCCCAAGTCAATTGAGATGGCTTCACTCGTCCCTGGGTGGGCTCGAACCACCATCCTCTCGGTTAACAGCCGAGCGCGCTAGCCGATTGCGCCACAGAGACTGGCTATCCAGCACTGCCTGTCGTTGGCCAATTGCGACACACTGTACTCTGAGTCCAAAATCAGTTACGTGATGGGTAAAACGAACAGAGCTTTGGGGATGAAATCAATGTGTCCCTCCAATAAGACTGATCCACAGTGAAGTAGATATCTGTCAGACCTACCTGTAACAACAAATGACTTTTCTATGTACTTTGGAAGGGGTTGCTTTGATTTGACTCTGTCAAGCTTGTCTGGCAAAGTTGCTTTTTGGGGAAATGTAATAAAAAGTGCTGCTCCCAGGCCCTACAACACTTCAAGCATTAATTGAGCAGTGAATGTGTGAAGGCACTGCTGGGAGTTGAACCCAGGATCTCCTGTTTACAAGACAGGCGCTTTCACCAGCTAAGCCACAGCGCCCATCTGTAATGCACAGTTTGGTGCAATAGCTCCTTGCATCAAGTCTTCCAAAGTCCACAAGGTGGGTGGCTTTAATGTATCTCCATTGCCTTTTACCTGAAGCTGCATATGAAGTTACGCTACTGTCAATGCTGAGAACATTGCCACCAATTATAAGGAAATGCAAAAGAGGCACTGCTGGGATTCGAACCCAGGATCTCCTGTTTACTAGACAGGCACTTTGACCAACTAAGCCACAGCGCCACCAGTTGGCTTGTGCTGCTAAAGTTTGAAATTTTGTGTGATTGAACCGAAGCAGCTTCTTAACGCCTGTACTCCCCGTTGCTGAGAAGGCTGAGTGGTTTAAGGTGCAGAGTTCAGGTCGCGCTCTCTCCAGGAGGGCTGATCTCACGCAGTCAGGATGGCCGAGCGGTCTAAGGCGCTGCGTTCAGGTCGCAGTCTCCCCTGGAGGCGTGGGTTCGAATCCCACTTCTGACACAGATAAGCTTTTTCATGTTACTGCTGTCTGTAACATGACAGTGGCAATGACGATTGAGCAAGTCTTTGCATGTCAGGGACCATGATGTCAATAATATGCAATGTAAGCAGGAGAGCTGGAGCATTGATACTCTATGTCAACAGACTTTCAAGGGTTTCTCGCACCTCTGACCATTCTCTAGACCGTAGCTTTTTGCGTCTGTGCATTGCTGTATTCATGGGATTGACAGTGTTCTGGGACTTGCCAGTGCTTTATTCTTTGAACTGAATACATGTGTAAGCCAGCCACAAGTCGCTGGCACCATACAAATTCTTTCACTGCTCTCCCAGGGAGCTCTGTAGTGGTTCCATGGTGTAATGGTCAGCACTCTGGACTTTGACTCCAGCGATCCGAGTTCAAATCTTGGTGGGACCTGCTTTTGAAGCATTCCATGTTCATGGCCTGTCATTGGGGCTGTGGTCCTCCAGGCACCGGTAATCCCTTGAACAACTAAGGTGTCAGGGGCTCAAGTCAATCCATCTCTAAGAGCCCGTGATCTTCATATCTTTGCTCACACAGTTGTTGTTACACTTGCTTGGCTTCCAAAAGAGTTCATTAAAAATGTGCTGTACTTGTAAGACATTTGTTGCGCTGCAAAATAAAAGATTCCAACGCCAACCACAAGTGTTTTGAAAGCACTGATTTCGCCAGGCAAAAAAAGACAAGCTACATGGCAATTGTCAGTAAGACCCTGCCGTGGCCAATAGAAGGTCACACTGTTCTGCACCTTGTGAGTAGGTCTCACCGAGATCTGAAGTGGGATCACTGGAATTCAATGTCCAGATTGCTGAACAATACACAATGGAATGGGACTCCAGTCGATGGTCGGATAACAGACCATAACAACAGTGTCTCCCAAGTCAATTGAGATGGCTTCACTCGTCCCTGGGTGGGCTCGAACCACCATCCTCTCGGTTAACAGCCGAGCGCGCTAGCCGATTGCGCCACAGAGCCTGGCTATCCAGCACTGCCTGTCGTTGGCCAATTGCGACACACTGTACTCTGAGTCCAACATCAGTTGCGTGATGGGTAAAACGAACAGAGCTTTGGGGATGAAATCAATGTGTCCCTCCAATAAGACTGATCCACAGTGAAGTAGATATCTGTCAGACCTACCTGTAACAACAAATGACTTTTCTATGTACTTTGGAAGGGGTTGCTTTGATTTGACTCTGTCAAGCTTGTCTGGCAAAGTTGCTTTTTGGGGAAATGTAATAAAAAGTGCTGCTCCCAGGCCCTACAACACTTCAAGCATTAATTGAGCAGTGAATGTGTGAAGGCACTGCTGGGAGTTGAACCCAGGATCTCCTGTTTACAAGACAGGCGCTTTCACCAGCTAAGCCACAGCGCCCATCTGTAATGCACAGTTTGGTGCAATAGCTCCTTGCATCAAGTCTTCCAAAGTCCACAAGGTGGGTGGCTTTATTGAATCTCCATTGCCTTTTACCTGAAGCTGCATATGAAGTTACGCTACTGTCAATGCTGAGGACATTGCCACCAATTATAAGGAAATGCAAAAGAGGCACTGCTGGGATTCGAACCCAGGATCTCCTGTTTACTAGACAGGCACTTTGACCAACTAAGCCACAGCGCCACCAGTTGGCTTGTGCTGCTAAAGTTTGAAATTTTGTGTGATTGAACCGAAGCAGCTTCTTAACGCCTGTACTCCCCGTTGCTGAGAAGGCTGAGTGGTTTAAGGTGCAGAGTTCAGGTCGCGCTCTCTCCAGGAGGACGGATCTCACGCAGTCAGGATGGCCGAGCGGTCTGAGGCGCTGCGTTCAGGTCGCAGTCTCCCCTGGAGGCGTGGGTTCGAATCCCACTTCTGACACAGATAAGCTTTTTCATGTTACTGCTGTCTGTAACATGACAGTGGCAATGACGATTGAGCAAGTCTTTGCATGTCAGGGACCATGATGTCAATAATATGCAATGTAAGCAGGAGAGCTGGAGCATTGATACTCTATGTCAACAGACTTTCAAGGGTTTCTCGCACCTCTGACCATTCTCTAGACCGTAGCTTTTTGCGTCTGTGCATTGCTGTATTCATGGGATTGACAGTGTTCTGGGACTTGCCAGTGCTTTATTCTTTGAACTGAATACATGTGTAAGCCAGCCACAAGTCGCTGGCACCATACAAATTCTTTCACTGCTCTCCCAGGGAGCTCTGTAGTGGTTCCATGGTGTAATGGTCAGCACTCTGGACTTTGACTCCAGCGATCCGAGTTCAAATCTTGGTGGGACCTGCTTTTGAAGCATTCCATGTTCATGGCCTGTCATTGGGGCTGTGGTCCTCCAGGCACCGGTAATCCCTTGAACAACTAAGGTGTCAGGGGCTCAAGTCAATCCATCTCTAAGAGCCCGTGATCTTCATATCTTTGCTCACACAGTTGTTGTTACACTTGCTTGGCTTCCCAAAGAGTTCATTAAAAATGTGCTGTACTTGTAAGACATTTGTTGCGCTGCAAAATAAAAGATTCCAACGCCAACCACAAGTGTTTTGAAAGCACTGATTTCGCCAGGCAAAAAAAGACAAGCTACATGGCAATTGTCAGTAAGACCCTGCCGTGGCCAATAGAAGGTCACACTGTTCTGCACCTTGTGAGTAGGTCTCACCGAGATCTGAAGTGGGATCACTGGAATTCAATGTCCAGATTGCTGAACAATACACAATGGAATGGGACTCCAGTCGATGGTCGGATAACAGACCATAACAACAGTGTCTCCCAAGTCAATTGAGATGGCTTCACTCGTCCCTGGGTGGGCTCGAACCACCATCCTCTCGGTTAACAGCCGAGCGCGCTAGCCGATTGCGCCACAGAGACTGGCTATCCAGCACTGCCTGTCGTTGGCCAATTGCGACACACTGTACTCTGAGTCCAACATCAGTTACGTGATGGGTAAAACGAACAGAGCTTTGGGGATGAAATCAATGTGTCCCTCCAATAAGACTGATCCACAGTGAAGTAGATATCTGTCAGACCTACCTGTAACAACAAATGACTTTTCTATGTACTTTGGAAGGGGTTGCTTTGATTTGACTCTGTCAAGCTTGTCTGGCAAAGTTGCTTTTTGGGGAAATGTAATAAAAAGTGCTGCTCCCAGGCCCTACAACACTTCAAGCATTAATTGAGCAGTGAATGTGTGAAGGCACTGCTGGGAGTTGAACCCAGGATCTCCTGTTTACAAGACAGGCGCTTTCACCAGCTAAGCCACAGCGCCCATCTGTAATGCACAGTTTGGTGCAATAGCTCCTTGCATCAAGTCTTCCAAAGTCCACAAGGTGGGTGGCTTTATTGTATCTCCATTGCCTTTTACCTGAAGCTGCATATGAAGTTACGCTACTGTCAATGCTGAGAACATTGCCACCAATTATAAGGAAATGCAAAAGAGGCACTGCTGGGATTCGAACCCAGGATCTCCTGTCTACTAGACAGGCACTTTGACCAACTAAGCCACAGCGCCACCAGTTGGCTTGTGCTGCTAAAGTTTGAAATTTTGTGTGATTGAACCGAAGCAGCTTCTTAACGCCTGTACTCCCCGTTGCTGAGAAGGCTGAGTGGTTTAAGGTGCAGAGTTCAGGTCGCGCTCTCTCCAGGAGCGCTGATCTCACGCAGTCAGGATGGCCGAGCGGTCTAAGGCGCTGCGTTCAGGTCGCAGTCTCCCCTGGAGGCGTGGGTTCGAATCCCACTTCTGACACAGATAAGCTTTTTCATGTTACTGCTGTCTGTAACATGACAGTGGCAATGACGATTGAGCAAGTCTTTGCATGTCAGGGACCATGATGTCAATAATATGCAATGTAAGCAGGAGAGCTGGAGCATTGATACTCTATGTCAACAGACTTTCAAGGGTTTCTCGCACCTCTGACCATTCTCTAGACCGTAGCTTTTTGCGTCTGTGCATTGCTGTATTCATGGGATTGACAGTGTTCTGGGACTTGCCAGTGCTTTATTCTTTGAACTGAATACATGTGTAAGCCAGCCACAAGTCGCTGGCACCATACAAATTCTTTCACTGCTCTCCCAGGGAGCTCTGTAGTGGTTCCATGGTGTAATGGTCAGCACTCTGGACTCTGAATCCAGCGATCCGAGTTCAAATCTCGGTGGGACCTGCTTTTGAAGCATTCCATGTTCATGGCCTGTCATTGGGGCTGTGGTCCTCCAGGCACCGGTAATCCCTTGAACAACTAAGGTGTCAGGGGCTCAAGTCAATCCATCTCTAAGAGCCCGTGATCTTCATATCTTTGCTCACACAGTTGTTGTTACACTTGCTTGGCTTCCCAAAGAGTTCATTAAAAATGTGCTGTACTTGTAAGACATTTGTTGCGCTGCAAAATAAAAGATTCCAACGCCAACCACAAGTGTTTTGAAAGCACTGATTTCGCCAGGCAAAAAAAGACAAGCTACATGGCAATTGTCAGTAAGACCCTGGCCAATAGAAGGTCACACTGTTCTGCACCTTGTGAGTAGGTCTCACCGAGATCTGAAGTGGGATCACTGGAATTCAATGTCCAGATTGCTGAACAATACACAATGGAATGGGACTCCAGTCGATGGTCGGATAACAGACCATAACAACAGTGTCTCCCAAGTCAATTGAGATGGCTTCACTCGTCCCTGGGTGGGCTCGAACCACCATCCTCTCGGTTAACAGCCGAGCGCGCTAGCCGATTGCGCCACAGAGACTGGCTATCCAGCACTGCCTGTCGTTGGCCAATTGCGACACACTGTACTCTGAGTCCAACATCAGTTACGTGATGGGTAAAACGAACAGAGCTTTGGGGATGAAATCAATGTGTCCCTCCAATAAGACTGATCCACAGTGAAGTAGATATCTGTCAGACCTACCTGTAACAACAAATGACTTTTCTATGTACTTTGGAAGGGGTTGCTTTGATTTGACTCTGTCAAGCTTGTCTGGCAAAGTTGCTTTTTGGGGAAATGTAATAAAAAGTGCTGCTCCCAGGCCCTACAACACTTCAAGCATTAATTGAGCAGTGAATGTGTGAAGGCACTGCTGGGAGTTGAACCCAGGATCTCCTGTTTACAAGACAGGCGCTTTCACCAGCTAAGCCACAGCGCCCATCTGTAATGCACAGTTTGGTGCAATAGCTCCTTGCATCAAGTCTTCCAAAGTCCACAAGGTGGGTGGCTTTATTGTATCTCCATTGCCTTTTACCTGAAGCTGCATATGAAGTTACGCTACTGTCAATGCTGAGAACATTGCCACCAATTATAAGGAAATGCAAAAGAGGCACTGCTGGGATTCGAACCCAGGATCTCCTGTCTACTAGACAGGCACTTTGACCAACTAAGCCACAGCGCCACCAGTTGGCTTGTGCTGCTAAAGTTTGAAATTTTGTGTGATTGAACCGAAGCAGCTTCTTAACGCCTGTACTCCCCGTTGCTGAGAAGGCTGAGTGGTTTAAGGTGCAGAGTTCAAGTCGCGCTCTCTCCAGGAGCGCTGATCTCACGCAGTCAGGATGGCCGAGCGGTCTAAGGCGCTGCGTTCAGGTCGCAGTCTCCCCTGGAGGCGTGGGTTCGAATCCCACTTCTGACACAGATAAGCTTTTTCATGTTACTGCTGTCTGTAACATGACAGTGGCAATGACGATTGAGCAAGTCTTTGCATGTCAGGGACCATGATGTCAATAATATGCAATGTAAGCAGGAGAGCTGGAGCATTGATACTCTATGTCAACAGACTTTCAAGGGTTTCTCGCACCTCTGACCATTCTCTAGACCGTAGCTTTTTGCGTCTGTGCATTGCTGTATTCATGGGATTGACAGTGTTCTGGGACTTGCCAGTGCTTTATTCTTTGAACTGAATACATGTGTAAGCCAGCCACAAGTCGCTGGCACCATACAAATTCTTTCACTGCTCTCCCAGGGAGCTCTGTAGTGGTTCCATGGTGTAATGGTCAGCACTCTGGACTCTGAATCCAGCGATCCGAGTTCAAATCTCGGTGGGACCTGCTTTTGAAGCATTCCATGTTCATGGCCTGTCATTGGGGCTGTGGTCCTCCAGGCACCGGTAATCCCTTGAACAACTAAGGTGTCAGGGGCTCAAGTCAATCCATCTCTAAGAGCCCGTGATCTTCATATCTTTGCTCACACAGTTGTTGTTACACTTGCTTGGCTTCCCAAAGAGTTCATTAAAAATGTGCTGTACTTGTAAGACATTTGTTGCGCTGCAAAATAAAAGATTCCAACGCCAACCACAAGTGTTTTGAAAGCACTGATTTCGCCAGGCAAAAAAAGACAAGCTACATGGCAATTGTCAGTAAGACCCTGGCCAATAGAAGGTCACACTGTTCTGCACCTTGTGAGTAGGTCTCACCGAGATCTGAAGTGGGATCACTGGAATTCAATGTCCAGATTGCTGAACAATACACAATGGAATGGGACTCCAGTCGATGGTCGGATAACAGACCATAACAACAGTGTCTCCCAAGTCAATTGAGATGGCTTCACTCGTCCCTGGGTGGGCTCGAACCACCATCCTCTCGGTTAACAGCCGAGCGCGCTAGCCGATTGCGCCACAGAGACTGGCTATCCAGCACTGCCTGTCGTTGGCCAATTGCGACACACTGTACTCTGAGTCCAACATCAGTTACGTGATGGGTAAAACGAACAGAGCTTTGGGGATGAAATCAATGTGTCCCTCCAATAAGACTGATCCACAGTGAAGTAGATATCTGTCAGACCTACCTGTAACAACAAATGACTTTTCTATGTACTTTGGAAGGGGTTGCTTTGATTTGACTCTGTCAAGCTTGTCTGGCAAAGTTGCTTTTTGGGGAAATGTAATAAAAAGTGCTGCTCCCAGGCCCTACAACACTTCAAGCATTAATTGAGCAGTGAATGTGTGAAGGCACTGCTGGGAGTTGAACCCAGGATCTCCTGTTTACAAGACAGGCGCTTTCACCAGCTAAGCCACAGCGCCCATCTGTAATGCACAGTTTGGTGCAATAGCTCCTTGCATCAAGTCTTCCAAAGTCCACAAGGTGGGTGGCTTTATTGTATCTCCATTGCCTTTTACCTGAAGCTGCATATGAAGTTACGCTACTGTCAATGCTGAGAACATTGCCACCAATTATAAGGAAATGCAAAAGAGGCACTGCTGGGATTCGAACCCAGGATCTCCTGTCTACTAGACAGGCACTTTGACCAACTAAGCCACAGCGCCACCAGTTGGCTTGTGCTGCTAAAGTTTGAAATTTTGTGTGATTGAACCGAAGCAGCTTCTTAACGCCTGTACTCCCCGTTGCTGAGAAGGCTGAGTGGTTTAAGGTGCAGAGTTCAGGTCGCGCTCTCTCCAGGAGCGCTGATCTCACGCAGTCAGGATGGCCGAGCGGTCTAAGGCGCTGCGTTCAGGTCGCAGTCTCCCCTGGAGGCGTGGGTTCGAATCCCACTTCTGACACAGATAAGCTTTTTCATGTTACTGCTGTCTGTAACATGACAGTGGCAATGACGATTGAGCAAGTCTTTGCATGTCAGGGACCATGATGTCAATAATATGCAATGTAAGCAGGAGAGCTGGAGCATTGATACTCTATGTCAACAGACTTTCAAGGGTTTCTCGCACCTCTGACCATTCTCTAGACCGTAGCTTTTTGCGTCTGTGCATTGCTGTATTCATGGGATTGACAGTGTTCTGGGACTTGCCAGTGCTTTATTCTTTGAACTGAATACATGTGTAAGCCAGCCACAAGTCGCTGGCACCATACAAATTCTTTCACTGCTCTCCCAGGGAGCTCTGTAGTGGTTCCATGGTGTAATGGTCAGCACTCTGGACTCTGAATCCAGCGATCCGAGTTCAAATCTCGGTGGGACCTGCTTTTGAAGCATTCCATGTTCATGGCCTGTCATTGGGGCTGTGGTCCTCCAGGCACCGGTAATCCCTTGAACAACTAAGGTGTCAGGGGCTCAAGTCAATCCATCTCTAAGAGCCCGTGATCTTCATATCTTTGCTCACACAGTTGTTGTTACACTTGCTTGGCTTCCCAAAGAGTTCATTAAAAATGTGCTGTACTTGTAAGACATTTGTTGCGCTGCAAAATAAAAGATTCCAACGCCAACCACAAGTGTTTTGAAAGCACTGATTTCGCCAGGCAAAAAAAGACAAGCTACATGGCAATTGTCAGTAAGACCCTGGCCAATAGAAGGTCACACTGTTCTGCACCTTGTGAGTAGGTCTCACCGAGATCTGAAGTGGGATCACTGGAATTCAATGTCCAGATTGCTGAACAATACACAATGGAATGGGACTCCAGTCGATGGTCGGATAACAGACCATAACAACAGTGTCTCCCAAGTCAATTGAGATGGCTTCACTCGTCCCTGGGTGGGCTCGAACCACCATCCTCTCGGTTAACAGCCGAGCGCGCTAGCCGATTGCGCCACAGAGACTGGCTATCCAGCACTGCCTGTCGTTGGCCAATTGCGACACACTGTACTCTGAGTCCAACATCAGTTACGTGATGGGTAAAACGAACAGAGCTTTGGGGATGAAATCAATGTGTCCCTCCAATAAGACTGATCCACAGTGAAGTAGATATCTGTCAGACCTACCTGTAACAACAAATGACTTTTCTATGTACTTTGGAAGGGGTTGCTTTGATTTGACTCTGTCAAGCTTGTCTGGCAAAGTTGCTTTTTGGGGAAATGTAATAAAAAGTGCTGCTCCCAGGCCCTACAACACTTCAAGCATTAATTGAGCAGTGAATGTGTGAAGGCACTGCTGGGAGTTGAACCCAGGATCTCCTGTTTACAAGACAGGCGCTTTCACCAGCTAAGCCACAGCGCCCATCTGTAATGCACAGTTTGGTGCAATAGCTCCTTGCATCAAGTCTTCCAAAGTCCACAAGGTGGGTGGCTTTATTGTATCTCCATTGCCTTTTACCTGAAGCTGCATATGAAGTTACGCTACTGTCAATGCTGAGAACATTGCCACCAATTATAAGGAAATGCAAAAGAGGCACTGCTGGGATTCGAACCCAGGATCTCCTGTCTACTAGACAGGCACTTTGACCAACTAAGCCACAGCGCCACCAGTTGGCTTGTGCTGCTAAAGTTTGAAATTTTGTGTGATTGAACCGAAGCAGCTTCTTAACGCCTGTACTCCCCGTTGCTGAGAAGGCTGAGTGGTTTAAGGTGCAGAGTTCAAGTCGCGCTCTCTCCAGGAGCGCTGATCTCACGCAGTCAGGATGGCCGAGCGGTCTAAGGCGCTGCGTTCAGGTCGCAGTCTCCCCTGGAGGCGTGGGTTCGAATCCCACTTCTGACACAGATAAGCTTTTTCATGTTACTGCTGTCTGTAACATGACAGTGGCAATGACGATTGAGCAAGTCTTTGCATGTCAGGGACCATGATGTCAATAATATGCAATGTAAGCAGGAGAGCTGGAGCATTGATACTCTATGTCAACAGACTTTCAAGGGTTTCTCGCACCTCTGACCATTCTCTAGACCGTAGCTTTTTGCGTCTGTGCATTGCTGTATTCATGGGATTGACAGTGTTCTGGGACTTGCCAGTGCTTTATTCTTTGAACTGAATACATGTGTAAGCCAGCCACAAGTCGCTGGCACCATACAAATTCTTTCACTGCTCTCCCAGGGAGCTCTGTAGTGGT
>NC_136712.1:15076905-15119405 GCF_947650265.1 Symphodus melops
AGCGATCCGAGTTCAAATCTCGGTGGGACCTGCTTTTGAAGCATTCCATGTTCATGGCCTGTCATTGGGGCTGTGGTCCTCCAGGCACCGGTAATCCCTTGAACAACTAAGGTGTCAGGGGCTCAAGTCAATCCATCTCTAAGAGCCCGTGATCTTCATATCTTTGCTCACACAGTTGTTGTTACACTTGCTTGGCTTCCCAAAGAGTTCATTAAAAATGTACTGTACTTGTAAGACATTTGTTGCGCTGCAAAATAAAAGATTCCAACGCCAACCACAAGTGTTTTGAAAGCACTGATTTCGCCAGGCAAAAAAAGACAAGCTACATGGCAATTGTCAGTAAGACCCTGGCCAATAGAAGGTCACACTGTTCTGCACCTTGTGAGTAGGTCTCACCGAGATCTGAAGTGGGATCACTGGAATTCAATGTCCAGATTGCTGAACAATACACAATGGAATGGGACTCCAGTCGATGGTCGGATAACAGACCATAACAACAGTGTCTCCCAAGTCAATTGAGATGGCTTCACTCGTCCCTGGGTGGGCTCGAACCACCATCCTCTCGGTTAACAGCCGAGCGCGCTAGCCGATTGCGCCACAGAGACTGGCTATCCAGCACTGCCTGTCGTTGGCCAATTGCGACACACTGTACTCTGAGTCCAACATCAGTTACGTGATGGGTAAAACGAACAGAGCTTTGGGGATGAAATCAATGTGTCCCTCCAATAAGACTGATCCACAGTGAAGTAGATATCTGTCAGACCTACCTGTAACAACAAATGACTTTTCTATGTACTTTGGAAGGGGTTGCTTTGATTTGACTCTGTCAAGCTTGTCTGGCAAAGTTGCTTTTTGGGGAAATGTAATAAAAAGTGCTGCTCCCAGGCCCTACAACACTTCAAGCATTAATTGAGCAGTGAATGTGTGAAGGCACTGCTGGGAGTTGAACCCAGGATCTCCTGTTTACAAGACAGGCGCTTTCACCAGCTAAGCCACAGCGCCCATCTGTAATGCACAGTTTGGTGCAATAGCTCCTTGCATCAAGTCTTCCAAAGTCCACAAGGTGGGTGGCTTTATTGTATCTCCATTGCCTTTTACCTGAAGCTGCATATGAAGTTACGCTACTGTCAATGCTGAGAACATTGCCACCAATTATAAGGAAATGCAAAAGAGGCACTGCTGGGATTCGAACCCAGGATCTCCTGTTTACTAGACAGGCACTTTGACCAACTAAGCCACAGCGCCACCAGTTGGCTTGTGCTGCTAAAGTTTGAAATTTTGTGTGATTGAACCGAAGCAGCTTCTTAACGCCTGTACTCCCCGTTGCTGAGAAGGCTGAGTGGTTTAAGGTGCAGAGTTCAGGTCGCGCTCTCTCCAGGAGGGCTGATCTCACGCAGTCAGGATGGCCGAGCGGTCTAAGGCGCTGCGTTCAGGTCGCAGTCTCCCCTGGAGGCGTGGGTTCGAATCCCACTTCTGACACAGATAAGCTTTTTCATGTTACTGCTGTCTGTAACATGACAGTGGCAATGACGATTGAGCAAGTCTTTGCATGTCAGGGACCATGATGTCAATAATATGCAATGTAAGCAGGAGAGCTGGAGCATTGATACTCTATGTCAACAGACTTTCAAGGGTTTCTCGCACCTCTGACCATTCTCTAGACCGTAGCTTTTTGCGTCTGTGCATTGCTGTATTCATGGGATTGACAGTGTTCTGGGACTTGCCAGTGCTTTATTCTTTGAACTGAATACATGTGTAAGCCAGCCACAAGTCGCTGGCACCATACAAATTCTTTCACTGCTCTCCCAGGGAGCTCTGTAGTGGTTCCATGGTGTAATGGTCAGCACTCTGGACTCTGAATCCAGCGATCCGAGTTCAAATCTCGGTGGGACCTGCTTTTGAAGCATTCCATGTTCATGGCCTGTCATTGGGGCTGTGGTCCTCCAGGCACCGGTAATCCCTTGAACAACTAAGGTGTCAGGGGCTCAAGTCAATCCATCTCTAAGAGCCCGTGATCTTCATATCTTTGCTCACACAGTTGTTGTTACACTTGCTTGGCTTCCCAAAGAGTTCATTAAAAATGTGCTGTACTTGTAAGACATTTGTTGCGCTGCAAAATAAAAGATTCCAACGCCAACCACAAGTGTTTTGAAAGCACTGATTTCGCCAGGCAAAAAAAGACAAGCTACATGGCAATTGTCAGTAAGACCCTGCCGTGGCCAATAGAAGGTCACACTGTTCTGCACCTTGTGAGTAGGTCTCACCGAGATCTGAAGTGGGATCACTGGAATTCAATGTCCAGATTGCTGAACAATACACAATGGAATGGGACTCCAGTCGATGGTCGGATAACAGACCATAACAACAGTGTCTCCCAAGTCAATTGAGATGGCTTCACTCGTCCCTGGGTGGGCTCGAACCACCATCCTCTCGGTTAACAGCCGAGCGCGCTAGCCGATTGCGCCACAGAGACTGGCTATCCAGCACTGCCTGTCGTTGGCCAATTGCGACACACTGTACTCTGAGTCCAACATCAGTTACGTGATGGGTAAAACGAACAGAGCTTTGGGGATGAAATCAATGTGTCCCTCCAATAAGACTGATCCACAGTGAAGTAGATATCTGTCAGACCTACCTGTAACAACAAATGACTTTTCTATGTACTTTGGAAGGGGTTGCTTTGATTTGACTCTGTCAAGCTTGTCTGGCAAAGTTGCTTTTTGGGGAAATGTAATAAAAAGTGCTGCTCCCAGGCCCTACAACACTTCAAGCATTAATTGAGCAGTGAATGTGTGAAGGCACTGCTGGGAGTTGAACCCAGGATCTCCTGTTTACAAGACAGGCGCTTTCACCAGCTAAGCCACAGCGCCCATCTGTAATGCACAGTTTGGTGCAATAGCTCCTTGCATCAAGTCTTCCAAAGTCCACAAGGTGGGTGGCTTTATTGTATCTCCATTGCCTTTTACCTGAAGCTGCATATGAAGTTACGCTACTGTCAATGCTGAGAACATTGCCACCAATTATAAGGAAATGCAAAAGAGGCACTGCTGGGATTCGAACCCAGGATCTCCTGTTTACTAGACAGGCACTTTGACCAACTAAGCCACAGCGCCACCAGTTGGCTTGTGCTGCTAAAGTTTGAAATTTTGTGTGATTGAACCGAAGCAGCTTCTTAACGCCTGTACTCCCCGTTGCTGAGAAGGCTGAGTGGTTTAAGGTGCAGAGTTCAGGTCGCGCTCTCTCCAGGAGGGCTGATCTCACGCAGTCAGGATGGCCGAGCGGTCTAAGGCGCTGCGTTCAGGTCGCAGTCTCCCCTGGAGGCGTGGGTTCGAATCCCACTTCTGACACAGATAAGCTTTTTCATGTTACTGCTGTCTGTAACATGACAGTGGCAATGACGATTGAGCAAGTCTTTGCATGTCAGGGACCATGATGTCAATAATATGCAATGTAAGCAGGAGAGCTGGAGCATTGATACTCTATGTCAACAGACTTTCAAGGGTTTCTCGCACCTCTGACCATTCTCTAGACCGTAGCTTTTTGCGTCTGTGCATTGCTGTATTCATGGGATTGACAGTGTTCTGGGACTTGCCAGTGCTTTATTCTTTGAACTGAATACATGTGTAAGCCAGCCACAAGTCGCTGGCACCATACAAATTCTTTCACTGCTCTCCCAGGGAGCTCTGTAGTGGTTCCATGGTGTAATGGTCAGCACTCTGGACTCTGAATCCAGCGATCCGAGTTCAAATCTCGGTGGGACCTGCTTTTGAAGCATTCCATGTTCATGGCCTGTCATTGGGGCTGTGGTCCTCCAGGCACCGGTAATCCCTTGAACAACTAAGGTGTCAGGGGCTCAAGTCAATCCATCTCTAAGAGCCCGTGATCTTCATATCTTTGCTCACACAGTTGTTGTTACACTTGCTTGGCTTCCCAAAGAGTTCATTAAAAATGTGCTGTACTTGTAAGACATTTGTTGCGCTGCAAAATAAAAGATTCCAACGCCAACCACAAGTGTTTTGAAAGCACTGATTTCGCCAGGCAAAAAAAGACAAGCTACATGGCAATTGTCAGTAAGACCCTGCCGTGGCCAATAGAAGGTCACACTGTTCTGTTGAGATGGCTTCACTCGTCCCTGGGTGGGCTCGAACCACCATCCTCTCGGTTAACAGCCGAGCGCGCTAGCCGATTGCGCCACAGAGACTGGCTATCCAGCACTGCCTGTCGTTGGCCAATTGCGACACACTGTACTCTGAGTCCAACATCAGTTACGTGATGGGTAAAACGAACAGAGCTTTGGGGATGAAATCAATGTGTCCCTCCAATAAGACTGATCCACAGTGAAGTAGATATCTGTCAGACCTACCTGTAACAACAAATGACTTTTCTATGTACTTTGGAAGGGGTTGCTTTGATTTGACTCTGTCAAGCTTGTCTGGCAAAGTTGCTTTTTGGGGAAATGTAATAAAAAGTGCTGCTCCCAGGCCCTACAACACTTCAAGCATTAATTGAGCAGTGAATGTGTGAAGGCACTGCTGGGAGTTGAACCCAGGATCTCCTGTTTACAAGACAGGCGCTTTCACCAGCTAAGCCACAGCGCCCATCTGTAATGCACAGTTTGGTGCAATAGCTCCTTGCATCAAGTCTTCCAAAGTCCACAAGGTGGGTGGCTTTATTGTATCTCCATTGCCTTTTACCTGAAGCTGCATATGAAGTTACGCTACTGTCAATGCTGAGAACATTGCCACCAATTATAAGGAAATGCAAAAGAGGCACTGCTGGGATTCGAACCCAGGATCTCCTGTTTACTAGACAGGCACTTTGACCAACTAAGCCACAGCGCCACCAGTTGGCTTGTGCTGCTAAAGTTTGAAATTTTGTGTGATTGAACCGAAGCAGCTTCTTAACGCCTGTACTCCCCGTTGCTGAGAAGGCTGAGTGGTTTAAGGTGCAGAGTTAAGGTCGCGCTCTCTCCAGGAGGGCTGATCTCACGCAGTCAGGATGGCCGAGCGGTCTATGGTGCTGCGTTCAGGTTGCAGTCTCCCCTGGAGGCGTGGGTTCGAATCCCACTTCTGACACAGATAAGCTTTTTCATGTTACTGCTGTCTGTAACATGACAGTGGCAATGACGATTGAGCAAGTCTTTGCATGTCAGGGACCATGATGTCAATAATATGCAATGTAAGCAGGAGAGCTGGAGCATTGATACTCTATGTCAACAGACTTTCAAGGGTTTCTCGCACCTCTGACCATTCTCTAGACCGTAGCTTTTTGCGTCTGTGCATTGCTGTATTCATGGGATTGACAGTGTTCTGGGACTTGCCAGTGCTTTATTCTTTGAACTGAATACATGTGTAAGCCAGCCGCAAGTCGCTGGCACCATACAAATTCTTTCACTGCTCTCCCAGGGAGCTCTGTAGTGGTTCCATGGTGTAATGGTCAGCACTCTGCACTTTGACTCCAGCGATCCGAGTTCAAATCTCGGTGGGACCTGCTTTTGAAGCATTCCATGTTCATGGCCTGTCATTGGGGCTGTGGTCCTCCAGGCACCGGTAATCCCTTGAACAACTAAGGTGTCAGGGGCTCAAGTCAATCCATCTCTAAGAGCCCGTGATCTTCATATCTTTGCTCACACAGTTGTTGTTACACTTGCTTGGCTTCCCAAAGAGTTCATTAAAAATGTGCTGGACTTGTAAGACATTTGTTGCGCTGCAAAATAAAAGATTCCAACGCCAACCACAAGTGTTTTGAAAGCACTGATTTCGCCAGGCAAAAAAAGACAAGCTACATGGCAATTGTCAGTAAGACCCTGCCGTGGCCAATAGAAGGTCACACTGTTCTGCACCTTGTGAGTAGGTCTCACCGAGATCTGAAGTGGGATCACTGGAATTCAATGTCCAGATTGCTGAACAATACACAATGGAATGGGACTCCAGTCGATGGTCGGATAACAGACCATAACAACAGTGTCTCCCAAGTCAATTGAGATGGCTTCACTCGTCCCTGGGTGGGCTCGAACCACCATCCTCTCGGTTAACAGCCGAGCGCGCTAGCCGATTGCGCCACAGAGCCTGGCTATCCAGCACTGCCTGTCGTTGGCCAATTGCGACACACTGTACTCTTTGTCCAACATCAGTTACGTGATGGGTAAAACGAACAGAGCTTTGGGGATGAAATCAATGTGTCCCTCCAATAAGACTGATCCACAGTGAAGTAGATATCTGTCAGACCTACCTGTAACAACAAATGACTTTTCTATGTACTTTGGAAGGGGTTGCTTTGATTTGACTCTGTCAAGCTTGTCTGGCAAAGTTGCTTTTTGGGGAAATGTAATAAAAAGTGCTGCTCCCAGGCCCTACAACACTTCAAGCATTAATTGAGCAGTGAATGTGTGAAGGCACTGCTGGGAGTTGAACCCAGGATCTCCTGTTTACAAGACAGGCGCTTTCACCAGCTAAGCCACAGCGCCCATCTGTAATGCACAGTTTGGTGCAATAGCTCCTTGCATCAAGTCTTCCAAAGTCCACAAGGTGGGTGGCTTTAATGTATCTCCATTGCCTTTTACCTGAAGCTGCATATGAAGTTACGCTACTGTCAATGCTGAGAACATTGCCACCAATTATAAGGAAATGCAAAAGAGGCACTGCTGGGATTCAAACCCAGGATCTCCTGTTTACTAGACAGGCACTTTGACCAACTAAGCCACAGCGCCACCAGTTGGCTTGTGCTGCTAAAGTTTGAAATTTTGTGTGATTGAACCGAAGCAGCTTCTTAACGCCTGCACTCCCCGTTGCTGAGAAGGCTGAGTGGTTTAAGGTGCAGAGTTCAGGTCGCGCTCTCTCCAGGAGGGCTGATCTCACGCAGTCAGGATGGCCGAGCGGTCTAAGGCGCTGCGTTCAGGTCGCAGTCTCCCCTGGAGGCGTGGGTTCGAATCCCACTTCTGACACAGATAAGCTTTTTCATGTTACTGCTGTCTGTAACATGACAGTGGCAATGACGATTGAGCAAGTCTTTGCATGTCAGGGACCATGATGTCAATAATATGCAATGTAAGCAGGAGAGCTGGAGCATTGATACTCTATGTCAACAGACTTTCAAGGGTTTCTCGCACCTCTGACCATTCTCTAGACCGTAGCTTTTTGCGTCTGTGCATTGCTGTATTCATGGGATTGACAGTGTTCTGGGACTTGCCAGTGCTTTATTCTTTGAACTGAATACATGTGTAAGCCAGCCACAAGTCGCTGGCACCATACAAATTCTTTCACTGCTCTCCCAGGGAGCTCTGTAGTGGTTCCATGGTGTAATGGTCAGCACTCTGGACTCTGAATCCAGCGATCCGAGTTCAAATCTCGGTGGGACCTGCTTTTGAAGCATTCCATGTTCATGGCCTGTCATTGGGGCTGTGGTCCTCCAGGCACCGGTAATCCCTTGAACAACTAAGGTGTCAGGGGCTCAAGTCAATCCATCTCTAAGAGCCCGTGATCTTCATATCTTTGCTCACACAGTTGTTGTTACACTTGCTTGGCTTCCCAAAGAGTTCATTAAAAATGTGCTGTACTTGTAAGACATTTGTTGCGCTGCAAAATAAAAGATTCCAACGCCAACCACAAGTGTTTTGAAAGCACTGATTTCGCCAGGCAAAAAAAGACAAGCTACATGGCAATTGTCAGTAAGACCCTGCCGTGGCCAATAGAAGGTCACACTGTTCTGCACCTTGTGAGTAGGTCTCACCGAGATCTGAAGTGGGATCACTGGAATTCAATGTCCAGATTGCTGAACAATACACAATGGAATGGGACTCCAGTCGATGGTCGGATAACAGACCATAACAACAGTGTCTCCCAAGTCAATTGAGATGGCTTCACTCGTCCCTGGGTGGGCTCGAACCACCATCCTCTCGGTTAACAGCCGAGCGCGCTAGCCGATTGCGCCACAGAGACTGGCTATCCAGCACTGCCTGTCGTTGGCCAATTGCGACACACTGTACTCTGAGTCCAACATCAGTTACGTGATGGGTAAAACGAACAGAGCTTTGGGGATGAAATCAATGTGTCCCTCCAATAAGACTGATCCACAGTGAAGTAGATATCTGTCAGACCTACCTGTAACAACAAATGACTTTTCTATGTACTTTGGAAGGGGTTGCTTTGATTTGACTCTGTCAAGCTTGTCTGGCAAAGTTGCTTTTTGGGGAAATGTAATAAAAAGTGCTGCTCCCAGGCCCTACAACACTTCAAGCATTAATTGAGCAGTGAATGTGTGAAGGCACTGCTGGGAGTTGAACCCAGGATCTCCTGTTTACAAGACAGGCGCTTTCACCAGCTAAGCCACAGCGCCCATCTGTAATGCACAGTTTGGTGCAATAGCTCCTTGCATCAAGTCTTCCAAAGTCCACAAGGTGGGTGGCTTTATTGTATCTCCATTGCCTTTTACCTGAAGCTGCATATGAAGTTACGCTACTGTCAATGCTGAGAACATTGCCACCAATTATAAGGAAATGCAAAAGAGGCACTGCTGGGATTCGAACCCAGGATCTCCTGTTTACTAGACAGGCACTTTGACCAACTAAGCCACAGCGCCACCAGTTGGCTTGTGCTGCTAAAGTTTGAAATTTTGTGTGATTGAACCGAAGCAGCTTCTTAACGCCTGTACTCCCCGTTGCTGAGAAGGCTGAGTGGTTTAAGGTGCAGAGTTCAGGTCGCGCTCTCTCCAGGAGGGCTGATCTCACGCAGTCAGGATGGCCGAGCGGTCTAAGGCGCTGCGTTCAGGTCGCAGTCTCCCCTGGAGGCGTGGGTTCGAATCCCACTTCTGACACAGATAAGCTTTTTCATGTTACTGCTGTCTGTAACATGACAGTGGCAATGACGATTGAGCAAGTCTTTGCATGTCAGGGACCATGATGTCAATAATATGCAATGTAAGCAGGAGAGCTGGAGCATTGATACTCTATGTCAACAGACTTTCAAGGGTTTCTCGCACCTCTGACCATTCTCTAGACCGTAGCTTTTTGCGTCTGTGCATTGCTGTATTCATGGGATTGACAGTGTTCTGGGACTTGCCAGTGCTTTATTCTTTGAACTGAATACATGTGTAAGCCAGCCACAAGTCGCTGGCACCATACAAATTCTTTCACTGCTCTCCCAGGGAGCTCTGTAGTGGTTCCATGGTGTAATGGTCAGCACTCTGGACTCTGAATCCAGCGATCCGAGTTCAAATCTCGGTGGGACCTGCTTTTGAAGCATTCCATGTTCATGGCCTGTCATTGGGGCTGTGGTCCTCCAGGCACCGGTAATCCCTTGAACAACTAAGGTGTCAGGGGCTCAAGTCAATCCATCTCTAAGAGCCCGTGATCTTCATATCTTTGCTCACACAGTTGTTGTTACACTTGCTTGGCTTCCCAAAGAGTTCATTAAAAATGTGCTGTACTTGTAAGACATTTGTTGCGCTGCAAAATAAAAGATTCCAACGCCAACCACAAGTGTTTTGAAAGCACTGATTTCGCCAGGCAAAAAAAGACAAGCTACATGGCAATTGTCAGTAAGACCCTGCCGTGGCCAATAGAAGGTCACACTGTTCTGTTGAGATGGCTTCACTCGTCCCTGGGTGGGCTCGAACCACCATCCTCTCGGTTAACAGCCGAGCGCGCTAGCCGATTGCGCCACAGAGACTGGCTATCCAGCACTGCCTGTCGTTGGCCAATTGCGACACACTGTACTCTGAGTCCAACATCAGTTACGTGATGGGTAAAACGAACAGAGCTTTGGGGATGAAATCAATGTGTCCCTCCAATAAGACTGATCCACAGTGAAGTAGATATCTGTCAGACCTACCTGTAACAACAAATGACTTTTCTATGTACTTTGGAAGGGGTTGCTTTGATTTGACTCTGTCAAGCTTGTCTGGCAAAGTTGCTTTTTGGGGAAATGTAATAAAAAGTGCTGCTCCCAGGCCCTACAACACTTCAAGCATTAATTGAGCAGTGAATGTGTGAAGGCACTGCTGGGAGTTGAACCCAGGATCTCCTGTTTACAAGACAGGCGCTTTCACCAGCTAAGCCACAGCGCCCATCTGTAATGCACAGTTTGGTGCAATAGCTCCTTGCATCAAGTCTTCCAAAGTCCACAAGGTGGGTGGCTTTATTGTATCTCCATTGCCTTTTACCTGAAGCTGCATATGAAGTTACGCTACTGTCAATGCTGAGAACATTGCCACCAATTATAAGGAAATGCAAAAGAGGCACTGCTGGGATTCGAACCCAGGATCTCCTGTTTACTAGACAGGCACTTTGACCAACTAAGCCACAGCGCCACCAGTTGGCTTGTGCTGCTAAAGTTTGAAATTTTGTGTGATTGAACCGAAGCAGCTTCTTAACGCCTGTACTCCCCGTTGCTGAGAAGGCTGAGTGGTTTAAGGTGCAGAGTTAAGGTCGCGCTCTCTCCAGGAGGGCTGATCTCACGCAGTCAGGATGGCCGAGCGGTCTATGGTGCTGCGTTCAGGTTGCAGTCTCCCCTGGAGGCGTGGGTTCGAATCCCACTTCTGACACAGATAAGCTTTTTCATGTTACTGCTGTCTGTAACATGACAGTGGCAATGACGATTGAGCAAGTCTTTGCATGTCAGGGACCATGATGTCAATAATATGCAATGTAAGCAGGAGAGCTGGAGCATTGATACTCTATGTCAACAGACTTTCAAGGGTTTCTCGCACCTCTGACCATTCTCTAGACCGTAGCTTTTTGCGTCTGTGCATTGCTGTATTCATGGGATTGACAGTGTTCTGGGACTTGCCAGTGCTTTATTCTTTGAACTGAATACATGTGTAAGCCAGCCGCAAGTCGCTGGCACCATACAAATTCTTTCACTGCTCTCCCAGGGAGCTCTGTAGTGGTTCCATGGTGTAATGGTCAGCACTCTGCACTTTGACTCCAGCGATCCGAGTTCAAATCTCGGTGGGACCTGCTTTTGAAGCATTCCATGTTCATGGCCTGTCATTGGGGCTGTGGTCCTCCAGGCACCGGTAATCCCTTGAACAACTAAGGTGTCAGGGGCTCAAGTCAATCCATCTCTAAGAGCCCGTGATCTTCATATCTTTGCTCACACAGTTGTTGTTACACTTGCTTGGCTTCCCAAAGAGTTCATTAAAAATGTGCTGGACTTGTAAGACATTTGTTGCGCTGCAAAATAAAAGATTCCAACGCCAACCACAAGTGTTTTGAAAGCACTGATTTCGCCAGGCAAAAAAAGACAAGCTACATGGCAATTGTCAGTAAGACCCTGCCGTGGCCAATAGAAGGTCACACTGTTCTGCACCTTGTGAGTAGGTCTCACCGAGATCTGAAGTGGGATCACTGGAATTCAATGTCCAGATTGCTGAACAATACACAATGGAATGGGACTCCAGTCGATGGTCGGATAACAGACCATAACAACAGTGTCTCCCAAGTCAATTGAGATGGCTTCACTCGTCCCTGGGTGGGCTCGAACCACCATCCTCTCGGTTAACAGCCGAGCGCGCTAGCCGATTGCGCCACAGAGCCTGGCTATCCAGCACTGCCTGTCGTTGGCCAATTGCGACACACTGTACTCTTTGTCCAACATCAGTTACGTGATGGGTAAAACGAACAGAGCTTTGGGGATGAAATCAATGTGTCCCTCCAATAAGACTGATCCACAGTGAAGTAGATATCTGTCAGACCTACCTGTAACAACAAATGACTTTTCTATGTACTTTGGAAGGGGTTGCTTTGATTTGACTCTGTCAAGCTTGTCTGGCAAAGTTGCTTTTTGGGGAAATGTAATAAAAAGTGCTGCTCCCAGGCCCTACAACACTTCAAGCATTAATTGAGCAGTGAATGTGTGAAGGCACTGCTGGGAGTTGAACCCAGGATCTCCTGTTTACAAGACAGGCGCTTTCACCAGCTAAGCCACAGCGCCCATCTGTAATGCACAGTTTGGTGCAATAGCTCCTTGCATCAAGTCTTCCAAAGTCCACAAGGTGGGTGGCTTTAATGTATCTCCATTGCCTTTTACCTGAAGCTGCATATGAAGTTACGCTACTGTCAATGCTGAGAACATTGCCACCAATTATAAGGAAATGCAAAAGAGGCACTGCTGGGATTCAAACCCAGGATCTCCTGTTTACTAGACAGGCACTTTGACCAACTAAGCCACAGCGCCACCAGTTGGCTTGTGCTGCTAAAGTTTGAAATTTTGTGTGATTGAACCGAAGCAGCTTCTTAACGCCTGCACTCCCCGTTGCTGAGAAGGCTGAGTGGTTTAAGGTGCAGAGTTCAGGTCGCGCTCTCTCCAGGAGGGCTGATCTCACGCAGTCAGGATGGCCGAGCGGTCTAAGGCGCTGCGTTCAGGTCGCAGTCTCCCCTGGAGGCGTGGGTTCGAATCCCACTTCTGACACAGATAAGCTTTTTCATGTTACTGCTGTCTGTAACATGACAGTGGCAATGACGATTGAGCAAGTCTTTGCATGTCAGGGACCATGATGTCAATAATATGCAATGTAAGCAGGAGAGCTGGAGCATTGATACTCTATGTCAACAGACTTTCAAGGGTTTCTCGCACCTCTGACCATTCTCTAGACCGTAGCTTTTTGCGTCTGTGCATTGCTGTATTCATGGGATTGACAGTGTTCTGGGACTTGCCAGTGCTTTATTCTTTGAACTGAATACATGTGTAAGCCAGCCACAAGTCGCTGGCACCATACAAATTCTTTCACTGCTCTCCCAGGGAGCTCTGTAGTGGTTCCATGGTGTAATGGTCAGCACTCTGGACTCTGAATCCAGCGATCCGAGTTCAAATCTTGGTGGGACCTGCTTTTGAAGCATTCCATGTTCATGGCCTGTCATTGGGGCTGTGGTCCTCCAGGCACCGGTAATCCCTTGAACAACTAAGGTGTCAGGGGCTCAAGTCAATCCATCTCTAAGAGCCCGTGATCTTCATATCTTTGCTCACACAGTTGTTGTTACACTTGCTTGGCTTCCCAAAGAGTTCATTAAAAATGTGCTGTACTTGTAAGACATTTGTTGCGCTGCAAAATAAAAGATTCCAACGCCAACCACAAGTGTTTTGAAAGCACTGATTTCGCCAGGCAAAAAAAGACAAGCTACATGGCAATTGTCAGTAAGACCCTGCCGTGGCCAATAGAAGGTCACACTGTTCTGCACCTTGTGAGTAGGTCTCACCGAGATCTGAAGTGGGATCACTGGAATTCAATGTCCAGATTGCTGAACAATACACAATGGAATGGGACTCCAGTCGATGGTCGGATAACAGACCATAACAACAGTGTCTCCCAAGTCAATTGAGATGGCTTCACTCGTCCCTGGGTGGGCTCGAACCACCATCCTCTCGGTTAACAGCCGACCGCGCTAGCCGATTGCGCCACAGAGACTGGCTATCCAGCACTGCCTGTCGTTGGCCAATTGCGACACACTGTACTCTGAGTCCAACATCAGTTACGTGATGGGTAAAACGAACAGAGCTTTGGGGATGAAATCAATGTGTCCCTCCAATAAGACTGATCCACAGTGAAGTAGATATCTGTCAGACCTACCTGTAACAACAAATGACTTTTCTATGTACTTTGGAAGGGGTTGCTTTGATTTGACTCTGTCAAGCTTGTCTGGCAAAGTTGCTTTTTGGGGAAATGTAATAAAGAGTGCTGCTCCCAGGCCCTACAACACTTCAAGCATTAATTGAGCAGTGAATGTGTGAAGGCACTGCTGGGAGTTGAACCCAGGATCTCCTGTTTACAAGACAGGCGCTTTCACCAGCTAAGCCACAGCGCCCATCTGTAATGCACAGTTTGGTGCAATAGCTCCTTGCATCAAGTCTTCCAAAGTCCACAAGGTGGGTGGCTTTATTGTATCTCCATTGCCTTTTACCTGAAGCTGCATATGAAGTTACGCTACTGTCAATGCTGAGAACATTGCCACCAATTATAAGGAAATGCAAAAGAGGCACTGCTGGGATTCGAACCCAGGATCTCCTGTTTACTAGACAGGCACTTTGACCAACTAAGCCACAGCGCCACCAGTTGGCTTGTGCTGCTAAAGTTTGAAATTTTGTGTGATTGAACCGAAGCAGCTTCTTAACGCCTGTACTCCCCGTTGCTGAGAAGGCTGAGTGGTTTAAGGTGCAGAGTTCAGGTCGCGCTCTCTCCAGGAGGACGGATCTCACGCAGTCAGGATGGCCGAGCGGTCTAAGGCGCTGCGTTCAGGTCGCAGTCTCCCCTGGAGGCGTGGGTTCGAATCCCACTTCTGACACAGATAAGCTTTTTCATGTTACTGCTGTCTGTAACATGACAGTGGCAATGACGATTGAGCAAGTCTTTGCATGTCAGGGAGCATGATGTCAATAATATGCAATGTAAGCAGGAGAGCTGGAGCATTGATACTCTATGTCAACAGACTTTCAAGGGTTTCTCGCACCTCTGACCATTCTCTAGACCGTAGCTTTTTGCGTCTGTGCATTGCTGTATTCATGGGATTGACAGTGTTCTGGGACTTGCCAGTGCTTTATTCTTTGAACTGAATACATGTGTAAGCCAGCCACAAGTCGCTGGCACCATACAAATTCTTTCACTGCTCTCCCAGGGAGCTCTGTAGTGGTTCCATGGTGTAATGGTCAGCACTCTGGACTTTGACTCCAGCGATCCGAGTTCAAATCTCGGTGGGACCTGCTTTTGAAGCATTCCATGTTCATGGCCTGTCATTGGGGCTGTGGTCCTCCAGGCACCGGTAATCCCTTGAACAACTAAGGTGTCAGGGGCTCAAGTCAATCCATCTCTAAGAGCCCGTGATCTTCATATCTTTGCTCACACAGTTGTTGTTACACTTGCTTGGCTTCCCAAAGAGTTCATTAAAAATGTGCTGGACTTGTAAAACATTTGTTGCGCTGCAAAATAAAAGATTCCAACGCCAACCACAAGTGTTTTGAAAGCACTGATTTCGCCAGGCAAAAAAAGACAAGCTACATGGCAATTGTCAGTAAGACCCTGCCGTGGCCAATAGAAGGTCACACTGTTCTGCACCTTGTGAGTAGGTCTCACCGAGATCTGAAGTGGGATCACTGGAATTCAATGTCCAGATTGCTGAACAATACACAATGGAATGGGACTCCAGTCGATGGTCGGATAACAGACCATAACAACAGTGTCTCCCAAGTCAATTGAGATGGCTTCACTCGTCCCTGGGTGGGCTCGAACCACCATCCTCTCGGTTAACAGCCGAGCACGCTAGCCGATTGCGCCACAGAGCCTGGCTATCCAGCACTGCCTGTCGTTGGCCAATTGCGACACACTGTACTCTGAGTCCAACATCAGTTACGTGATGGGTAAAACGAACAGAGCTTTGGGGATGAAATCAATGTGTCCCTCCAATAAGACTGATCCACAGTGAAGTAGATATCTGTCAGACCTACCTGTAACAACAAATGACTTTTCTATGTACTTTGGAAGGGGTTGCTTTGATTTGACTCTGTCAAGCTTGTCTGGCAAAGTTGCTTTTTGGGGAAATGTAATAAAAAGTGCTGCTCCCAGGCCCTACAACACTTCAAGCATTAATTGAGCAGTGAATGTGTGAAGGCACTGCTGGGAGTTGAACCCAGGATCTCCTGTTTACAAGACAGGCGCTTTCACCAGCTAAGCCACAGCGCCCATCTGTAATGCACAGTTTGGTGCAATAGCTCCTTGCATCAAGTCTTCCAAAGTCCACAAGGTGGGTGGCTTTAATGTATCTCCATTGCCTTTTACCTGAAGCTGCATATGAAGTTACGCTACTGTCAATGCTGAGAACATTGCCACCAATTATAAGGAAATGCAAAAGAGGCACTGCTGGGATTCAAACCCAGGATCTCCTGTTTACTAGACAGGCACTTTGACCAACTAAGCCACAGCGCCACCATTTGGCTTGTGCTGCTAAAGTTTGAAATTTTGTGTGATTGAACCGAAGCAGCTTCTTAACGCCTGCACTCCCCGTTGCTGAGAAGGCTGAGTGGTTTAAGGTGCAGAGTTCAGGTCGCGCTCTCTCCAGGAGGGCTGATCTCACGCAGTCAGGATGGCCGAGCGGTCTAAGGCGCTGCGTTCAGGTCGCAGTCTCCCCTGGAGGCGTGGGTTCGAATCCCACTTCTGACACAGATAAGCTTTTTCATGTTACTGCTGTCTGTAACATGACAGTGGCAATGACGATTGAGCAAGTCTTTGCATGTCAGGGACCATGATGTCAATAATATGCAATGTAAGCAGGAGAGCTGGAGCATTGATACTCTATGTCAACAGACTTTCAAGGGTTTCTCGCACCTCTGACCATTCTCTAGACCGTAGCTTTTTGCGTCTGTGCATTGCTGTATTCATGGGATTGACAGTGTTCTGGGACTTGCCAGTGCTTTATTCTTTGAACTGAATACATGTGTAAGCCAGCCACAAGTCGCTGGCACCATACAAATTCTTTCACTGCTCTCCCAGGGAGCTCTGTAGTGGTTCCATGGTGTAATGGTCAGCACTCTGGACTCTGAATCCAGCGATCTGAGTTCAAATCTCGGTGGGACCTGCTTTTGAAGCATTCCATGTTCATGGCCTGTCATTGGGGCTGTGGTCCTCCAGGCACCGGTAATCCCTTGAACAACTAAGGTGTCAGGGGCTCAAGTCAATCCATCTCTAAGAGCCCGTGATCTTCATATCTTTGCTCACACAGTTGTTGTTACACTTGCTTGGCTTCCCAAAGAGTTCATTAAAAATGTGCTGTACTTGTAAGACATTTGTTGCGCTGCAAAATAAAAGATTCCAACGCCAACCACAAGTGTTTTGAAAGCACTGATTTCGCCAGGCAAAAAAAGACAAGCTACATGGCAATTGTCAGTAAGACCCTGCCGTGGCCAATAGAAGGTCACACTGTTCTGCACCTTGTGAGTAGGTCTCACCGAGATCTGAAGTGGGATCACTGGAATTCAATGTCCAGATTGCTGAACAATACACAATGGAATGGGACTCCAGTCGATGGTCGGATAACAGACCATAACAACAGTGTCTCCCAAGTCAATTGAGATGGCTTCACTCGTCCCTGGGTGGGCTCGAACCACCATCCTCTCGGTTAACAGCCGAGCGCGCTAGCCGATTGCGCCACAGAGACTGGCTATCCAGCACTGCCTGTCGTTGGCCAATTGCGACACACTGTACTCTGAGTCCAACATCAGTTACGTGATGGGTAAAACGAACAGAGCTTTGGGGATGAAATCAATGTGTCCCTCCAATAAGACTGATCCACAGTGAAGTAGATATCTGTCAGACCTACCTGTAACAACAAATGACTTTTCTATGTACTTTGGAAGGGGTTGCTTTGATTTGACTCTGTCAAGCTTGTCTGGCAAAGTTGCTTTTTGGGGAAATGTAATAAAAAGTGCTGCTCCCAGGCCCTACAACACTTCAAGCATTAATTGAGCAGTGAATGTGTGAAGGCACTGCTGGGAGTTGAACCCAGGATCTCCTGTTTACAAGACAGGCGCTTTCACCAGCTAAGCCACAGCGCCCATCTGTAATGCACAGTTTGGTGCAATAGCTCCTTGCATCAAGTCTTCCAAAGTCCACAAGGTGGGTGGCTTTAATGTATCTCCATTGCCTTTTACCTGAAGCTGCATATGAAGTTACGCTACTGTCAATGCTGAGAACATTGCCACCAATTATAAGGAAATGCAAAAGAGGCACTGCTGGGATTCAAACCCAGGATCTCCTGTTTACTAGACAGGCACTTTGACCAACTAAGCCACAGCGCCACCATTTGGCTTGTGCTGCTAAAGTTTGAAATTTTGTGTGATTGAACCGAAGCAGCTTCTTAACGCCTGCACTCCCCGTTGCTGAGAAGGCTGAGTGGTTTAAGGTGCAGAGTTCAGGTCGCGCTCTCTCCAGGAGGGCTGATCTCACGCAGTCAGGATGGCCGAGCGGTCTAAGGCGCTGCGTTCAGGTCGCAGTCTCCCCTGGAGGCGTGGGTTCGAATCCCACTTCTGACACAGATAAGCTTTTTCATGTTACTGCTGTCTGTAACATGACAGTGGCAATGACGATTGAGCAAGTCTTTGCATGTCAGGGACCATGATGTCAATAATATGCAATGTAAGCAGGAGAGCTGGAGCATTGATACTCTATGTCAACAGACTTTCAAGGGTTTCTCGCACCTCTGACCATTCTCTAGACCGTAGCTTTTTGCGTCTGTGCATTGCTGTATTCATGGGATTGACAGTGTTCTGGGACTTGCCAGTGCTTTATTCTTTGAACTGAATACATGTGTAAGCCAGCCACAAGTCGCTGGCACCATACAAATTCTTTCACTGCTCTCCCAGGGAGCTCTGTAGTGGTTCCATGGTGTAATGGTCAGCACTCTGGACTCTGAATCCAGCGATCCGAGTTCAAATCTCGGTGGGACCTGCTTTTGAAGCATTCCATGTTCATGGCCTGTCATTGGGGCTGTGGTCCTCCAGGCACCGGTAATCCCTTGAACAACTAAGGTGTCAGGGGCTCAAGTCAATCCATCTCTAAGAGCCCGTGATCTTCATATCTTTGCTCACACAGTTGTTGTTACACTTGCTTGGCTTCCCAAAGAGTTCATTAAAAATGTGCTGTACTTGTAAGACATTTGTTGCGCTGCAAAATAAAAGATTCCAACGCCAACCACAAGTGTTTTGAAAGCACTGATTTCGCCAGGCAAAAAAAGACAAGCTACATGGCAATTGTCAGTAAGACCCTGCCGTGGCCAATAGAAGGTCACACTGTTCTGCACCTTGTGAGTAGGTCTCACCGAGATCTGAAGTGGGATCACTGGAATTCAATGTCCAGATTGCTGAACAATACACAATGGAATGGGACTCCAGTCGATGGTCGGATAACAGACCATAACAACAGTGTCTCCCAAGTCAATTGAGATGGCTTCACTCGTCCCTGGGTGGGCTCGAACCACCATCCTCTCGGTTAACAGCCGAGCACGCTAGCCGATTGCGCCACAGAGACTGGCTATCCAGCACTGCCTGTCGTTGGCCAATTGCGACACACTGTACTCTGAGTCCAACATCAGTTACGTGATGGGTAAAACGAACAGAGCTTTGGGGATGAAATCAATGTGTCCCTCCAATAAGACTGATCCACAGTGAAGTAGATATCTGTCAGACCTACCTGTAACAACAAATGACTTTTCTATGTACTTTGGAAGGGGTTGCTTTGATTTGACTCTGTCAAGCTTGTCTGGCAAAGTTGCTTTTTGGGGAAATGTAATAAAAAGTGCTGCTCCCAGGCCCTACAACACTTCAAGCATTAATTGAGCAGTGAATGTGTGAAGGCACTGCTGGGAGTTGAACCCAGGATCTCCTGTTTACAAGACAGGCGCTTTCACCAGCTAAGCCACAGCACCCATCTGTAATGCACAGTTTGGTGCAATAGCTCCTTGCATCAAGTCTTCCAAAGTCCACAAGGTGGGTGGCTTTATTGTATCTCCATTGCCTTTTACCTGAAGCTGCATATGAAGTTACGCTACTGTCAATGCTGAGAACATTGCCACCAATTATAAGGAAATGCAAAAGAGGCACTGCTGGGATTCGAACCCAGGATCTCCTGTTTACTAGACAGGCACTTTGACCAACTAAGCCACAGCGCCACCAGTTGGCTTGTGCTGCTAAAGTTTGAAATTTTGTGTGATTGAACCGAAGCAGCTTCTTAACGCCTGTACTCCCCGTTGCTGAGAAGGCTGAGTGGTTTAAGGTGCAGAGTTCAGGTCGCGCTCTCTCCAGGAGGGCTGATCTCACGCAGTCAGGATGGCCGAGCGGTCTAAGGCGCTGCGTTCAGGTCGCAGTCTCCCCTGGAGGCGTGGGTTCGAATCCCACTTCTGACACAGATAAGCTTTTTCATGTTACTGCTGTCTGTAACATGACAGTGGCAATGACGATTGAGCAAGTCTTTGCATGTCAGGGACCATGATGTCAATAATATGCAATGTAAGCAGGAGAGCTGGAGCATTGATACTCTATGTCAACAGACTTTCAAGGGTTTCTCGCACCTCTGACCATTCTCTAGACCGTAGCTTTTTGCGTCTGTGCATTGCTGTATTCATGGGATTGACAGTGTTCTGGGACTTGCCAGTGCTTTATTCTTTGAACTGAATACATGTGTAAGCCAGCCACAAGTCGCTGGCACCATACAAATTCTTTCACTGCTCTCCCAGGGAGCTCTGTAGTGGTTCCATGGTGTAATGGTCAGCACTCTGGACTCTGAATCCAGCGATCCGAGTTCAAATCTCGGTGGGACCTGCTTTTGAAGCATTCCATGTTCATGGCCTGTCATTGGGGCTGTGGTCCTCCAGGCACCGGTAATCCCTTGAACAACTAAGGTGTCAGGGGCTCAAGTCAATCCATCTCTAAGAGCCCGTGATCTTCATATCTTTGCTCACACAGTTGTTGTTACACTTGCTTGGCTTCCCAAAGAGTTCATTAAAAATGTGCTGTACTTGTAAGACATTTGTTGCGCTGCAAAATAAAAGATTCCAACGCCAACCACAAGTGTTTTGAAAGCACTGATTTCGCCAGGCAAAAAAAGACAAGCTACATGGCAATTGTCAGTAAGACCCTGGCCAATAGAAGGTCACACTGTTCTGCACCTTGTGAGTAGGTCTCACCGAGATCTGAAGTGGGATCACTGGAATTCAATGTCCAGATTGCTGAACAATACACAATGGAATGGGACTCCAGTCGATGGTCGGATAACAGACCATAACAACAGTGTCTCCCAAGTCAATTGAGATGGCTTCACTCGTCCCTGGGTGGGCTCGAACCACCATCCTCTCGGTTAACAGCCGAGCGCGCTAGCCGATTGCGCCACAGAGACTGGCTATCCAGCACTGCCTGTCGTTGGCCAATTGCGACACACTGTACTCTGAGTCCAACATCAGTTACGTGATGGGTAAAACGAACAGAGCTTTGGGGATGAAATCAATGTGTCCCTCCAATAAGACTGATCCACAGTGAAGTAGATATCTGTCAGACCTACCTGTAACAACAAATGACTTTTCTATGTACTTTGGAAGGGGTTGCTTTGATTTGACTCTGTCAAGCTTGTCTGGCAAAGTTGCTTTTTGGGGAAATGTAATAAAGAGTGCTGCTCCCAGGCCCTACAACACTTCAAGCATTAATTGAGCAGTGAATGTGTGAAGGCACTGCTGGGAGTTGAACCCAGGATCTCCTGTTTACAAGACAGGCGCTTTCATCAGCTAAGCCACAGCGCCCATCTGTAATGCACAGTTTGGTGCAATAGCTCCTTGCATCAAGTCTTCCAAAGTCCACAAGGTGGGTGGCTTTATTGTATCTCCATTGCCTTTTACCTGAAGCTGCATATGAAGTTACGCTACTGTCAATGCTGAGAACATTGCCACCAATTATAAGGAAATGCAAAAGAGGCACTGCTGGGATTCGAACCCAGGATCTCCTGTTTACTAGACAGGCACTTTGACCAACTAAGCCACAGCGCCACCAGTTGGCTTGTGCTGCTAAAGTTTGAAATTTTGTGTGATTGAACCGAAGCAGCTTCTTAACGCCTGTACTCCCCGTTGCTGAGAAGGCTGAGTGGTTTAAGGTGCAGAGTTCAGGTCGCGCTCTCTCCAGGAGGACGGATCTCACGCAGTCAGGATGGCCGAGCGGTCTAAGGCGCTGCGTTCAGGTCGCAGTCTCCCCTGGAGGCGTGGGTTCGAATCCCACTTCTGACACAGATAAGCTTTTTCATGTTACTGCTGTCTGTAACATGACAGTGGCAATGACGATTGAGCAAGTCTTTGCATGTCAGGGAGCATGATGTCAATAATATGCAATGTAAGCAGGAGAGCTGGAGCATTGATACTCTATGTCAACAGACTTTCAAGGGTTTCTCGCACCTCTGACCATTCTCTAGACCGTAGCTTTTTGCGTCTGTGCATTGCTGTATTCATGGGATTGACAGTGTTCTGGGACTTGCCAGTGCTTTATTCTTTGAACTGAATACATGTGTAAGCCAGCCACAAGTCGCTGGCACCATACAAATTCTTTCACTGCTCTCCCAGGGAGCTCTGTAGTGGTTCCATGGTGTAATGGTCAGCACTCTGGACTTTGACTCCAGCGATCCGAGTTCAAATCTCGGTGGGACCTGCTTTTGAAGCATTCCATGTTCATGGCCTGTCATTGGGGCTGTGGTCCTCCAGGCACCGGTAATCCCTTGAACAACTAAGGTGTCAGAGGCTCAAGTCAATCCATCTCTAAGAGCCCGTGATCTTCATATCTTTGCTCACACAGTTGTTGTTACACTTGCTTGGCTTCCCAAAGAGTTCATTAAAAATGTGCTGGACTTGTAAAACATTTGTTGCGCTGCAAAATAAAAGATTCCAACGCCAACCACAAGTGTTTTGAAAGAACTGATTTCGCCAGGCAAAAAAAGACAAGCTACATGGCAATTGTCAGTAAGACCCTGCCGTGGCCAATAGAAGGTCACACTGTTCTGCACCTTGTGAGTAGGTCTCACCGAGATCTGAAGTGGGATCACTGGAATTCAATGTCCAGATTGCTGAACAATACACAATGGAATGGGACTCCAGTCGATGGTCGGATAACAGACCATAACAACAGTGTCTCCCAAGTCAATTGAGATGGCTTCACTCGTCCCTGGGTGGGCTCGAACCACCATCCTCTCGGTTAACAGCCGAGCGCGCTAGCCGATTGCGCCACAGAGCCTGGCTATCCAGCACTGCCTGTCGTTGGCCAATTGCGACACACTGTACTCTGAGTCCAACATCAGTTACGTGATGGGTAAAACGAACAGAGCTTTGGGGATGAAATCAATGTGTCCCTCCAATAAGACTGATCCACAGTGAAGTAGATATCTGTCAGACCTACCTGTAACAACAAATGACTTTTCTATGTACTTTGGAAGGGGTTGCTTTGATTTGACTCTGTCAAGCTTGTCTGGCAAAGTTGCTTTTTGGGGAAATGTAATAAAAAGTGCTGCTCCCAGGCCCTACAACACTTCAAGCATTAATTGAGCAGTGAATGTGTGAAGGCACTGCTGGGAGTTGAACCCAGGATCTCCTGTTTACAAGACAGGCGCTTTCACCAGCTAAGCCACAGCGCCCATCTGTAATGCACAGTTTGGTGCAATAGCTCCTTGCATCAAGTCTTCCAAAGTCCACAAGGTGGGTGGCTTTAATGTATCTCCATTGCCTTTTACCTGAAGCTGCATATGAAGTTACGCTACTGTCAATGCTGAGAACATTGCCACCAATTATAAGGAAATGCAAAAGAGGCACTGCTGGGATTCAAACCCAGGATCTCCTGTTTACTAGACAGGCACTTTGACCAACTAAGCCACAGCGCCACCAGTTGGCTTGTGCTGCTAAAGTTTGAAATTTTGTGTGATTGAACCGAAGCAGCTTCTTAACGCCTGCACTCCCCGTTGCTGAGAAGGCTGAGTGGTTTAAGGTGCAGAGTTCAGGTCGCGCTCTCTCCAGGAGGACGGATCTCACGCAGTCAGGATGGCTGAGCGGTCTAAGGCGCTGCGTTCAGGTCGCAGTCTCCCCTGGAGGCGTGTGTTCGAATCCCACTTCTGACACAGATAAGCTTTTTCATGTTACTGCTGTCTGTAACATGACAGTGGCAATGACGATTGAGCAAGTCTTTGCATGTCAGGGAGCATGATGTCAATAATATGCAATGTAAGCAGGAGAGCTGGAGCATTGATACTCTATGTCAACAGACTTTCAAGGGTTTCTCGCACCTCTGACCATTCTCTAGACCGTAGCTTTTTGCGTCTGTGCATTGCTGTATTCATGGGATTGACAGTGTTCTGGGACTTGCCAGTGCTTTATTCTTTGAACTGAATACATGTGTAAGCCAGCCACAAGTCGCTGGCACCATACAAATTCTTTCACTGCTCTCCCAGGGAGCTCTGTAGTGGTTCCATGGTGTAATGGTCAGCACTCTGGACTTTGACTCCAGCGATCTGAGTTCAAATCTCGGTGGGACCTGCTTTTGAAGCATTCCATGTTCATGGCCTGTCATTGGGGCTGTGGTCCTCCAGGCACCGGTAATCCCTTGAACAACTAAGGTTTCAGGGGCTCAAGTCAATCCATCTCTAAGAGCCCGTGATCTTCATATCTTTGCTCACACAGTTGTTGTTACACTTGCTTGGCTTCCCAAAGAGTTCATTAAAAATGTGCTGGACTTGTAAAACATTTGTTGCGCTGCAAAATAAAAGATTCCAACGCCAACCACAAGTGTTTTGAAAGCACTGATTTCGCCAGGCAAAAAAAGACAAGCTACATGGCAATTGTCAGTAAGACCCTGCCGTGGCCAATAGAAGGTCACACTGTTCTGCACCTTGTGAGTAGGTCTCACCGAGATCTGAAGTGGGATCACTGGAATTCAATGTCCAGATTGCTGAACAATACACAATGGAATGGGACTCCAGTCGATGGTCGGATAACAGACCATAACAACAGTGTCTCCCAAGTCAATTGAGATGGCTTCACTCGTCCCTGGGTGGGCTCGAACCACCATCCTCTCGGTTAACAGCCGAGCGCGCTAGCCGATTGCGCCACAGAGCCTGGCTATCCAGCACTGCCTGTCGTTGGCCAATTGCGACACACTGTACTCTGAGTCCAACATCAGTTACGTGATGGGTAAAACGAACAGAGCTTTGGGGATGAAATCAATGTGTCCCTCCAATAAGACTGATCCACAGGGAAGTAGATATCTGTCAGACCTACCTGTAACAACAAATGACTTTTCTATGTACTTTGGAAGGGGTTGCTTTGATTTGACTCTGTCAAGCTTGTCTGGCAAAGTTGCTTTTTGGGGAAATGTAATAAAAAGTGCTGCTCCCAGGCCCTACAACACTTCAAGCATTAATTGAGCAGTGAATGTGTGAAGGCACTGCTGGGAGTTGAACCCAGGATCTCCTGTTTACAAGACAGGCGCTTTCACCAGCTAAGCCACAGCGCCCATCTGTAATGCACAGTTTGGTGCAATAGCTCCTTGCATCAAGTCTTCCAAAGTCCACAAGGTGGGTGGCTTTAATGTATCTCCATTGCCTTTTACCTGAAGCTGCATATGAAGTTACGCTACTGTCAATGCTGAGAACATTGCCACCAATTATAAGGAAATGCAAAAGAGGCACTGCTGGGATTCAAACCCAGGATCTCCTGTTTACTAGACAGGCACTTTGACCAACTAAGCCACAGCGCCACCAGTTGGCTTGTGCTGCTAAAGTTTGAAATTTTGTGTGATTGAACCGAAGCAGCTTCTTAACGCCTGTACTCCCCGTTGCTGAGAAGGCTGAGTGGTTTAAGGTGCAGAGTTCAGGTCGCGCTCTCTCCAGGAGGACGGATCTCACGCAGTCAGGATGGCCGAGCGGTCTAAGGCGCTGCGTTCAGGTCGCAGTCTCCCCTGGAGGCGTGGGTTCGAATCCCACTTCTGACACAGATAAGCTTTTTCATGTTACTGCTGTCTGTAACATGACAGTGGCAATGACGATTGAGCAAGTCTTTGCATGTCAGGGAGCATGATGTCAATAATATGCAATGTAAGCAGGAGAGCTGGAGCATTGATACTCTATGTCAACAGACTTTCAAGGGTTTCTCGCACCTCTGACCATTCTCTAGACCGTAGCTTTTTGCGTCTGTGCATTGCTGTATTCATGGGATTGACAGTGTTCTGGGACTTGCCAGTGCTTTATTCTTTGAACTGAATACATGTGTAAGCCAGCCACAAGTCGCTGGCACCATACAAATTCTTTCACTGCTCTCCCAGGGAGCTCTGTAGTGGTTCCATGGTGTAATGGTCAGCACTCTGGACTTTGACTCCAGCGATCCGAGTTCAAATCTCGGTGGGACCTGCTTTTGAAGCATTCCATGTTCATGGCCTGTCATTGGGGCTGTGGTCCTCCAGGCACCGGTAATCCCTTGAACAACTAAGGTGTCAGGGGCTCAAGTCAATCCATCTCTAAGAGCCCGTGATCTTCATATCTTTGCTCACACAGTTGTTGTTACACTTGCTTGGCTTCCCAAAGAGTTCATTAAAAATGTGCTGGACTTGTAAAACATTTGTTGCGCTGCAAAATAAAAGATTCCAACGCCAACCACAAGTGTTTTGAAAGCACTGATTTCGCCAGGCAAAAAAAGACAAGCTACATGGCAATTGTCAGTAAGACCCTGCCGTGGCCAATAGAAGGTCACACTGTTCTGCACCTTGTGAGTAGGTCTCACCGAGATCTGAAGTGGGATCACTGGAATTCAATGTCCAGATTGCTGAACAATACACAATGGAATGGGACTCCAGTCGATGGTCGGATAACAGACCATAACAACAGTGTCTCCCAAGTCAATTGAGATGGCTTCACTCGTCCCTGGGTGGGCTCGAACCACCATCCTCTCGGTTAACAGCCGAGCGCGCTAGCCGATTGCGCCACAGAGCCTGGCTATCCAGCACTGCCTGTCGTTGGCCAATTGCGACACACTGTACTCTGAGTCCAACATCAGTTACGTGATGGGTAAAACGAACAGAGCTTTGGGGATGAAATCAATGTGTCCCTCCAATAAGACTGATCCACAGTGAAGTAGATATCTGTCAGACCTACCTGTAACAACAAATGACTTTTCTATGTACTTTGGAAGGGGTTGCTTTGATTTGACTCTGTCAAGCTTGTCTGGCAAAGTTGCTTTTTGGGGAAATGTAATAAAAAGTGCTGCTCCCAGGCCCTACAACACTTCAAGCATTAATTGAGCAGTGAATGTGTGAAGGCACTGCTGGGAGTTGAACCCAGGATCTCCTGTTTACAAGACAGGCGCTTTCACCAGCTAAGCCACAGCGCCCATCTGTAATGCACAGTTTGGTGCAATAGCTCCTTGCATCAAGTCTTCCAAAGTCCACAAGGTGGGTGGCTTTAATGTATCTCCATTGCCTTTTACCTGAAGCTGCATATGAAGTTACGCTACTGTCAATGCTGAGAACATTGCCACCAATTATAAGGAAATGCAAAAGAGGCACTGCTGGGATTCAAACCCAGGATCTCCTGTTTACTAGACAGGCACTTTGACCAACTAAGCCACAGCGCCACCAGTTGGCTTGTGCTGCTAAAGTTTGAAATTTTGTGTGATTGAACCGAAGCAGCTTCTTAACGCCTGCACTCCCCGTTGCTGAGAAGGCTGAGTGGTTTAAGGTGCAGAGTTCAGGTCGCGCTCTCTCCAGGAGGGCTGATCTCACGCAGTCAGGATGGCCGAGCGGTCTAAGGCGCTGCGTTCAGGTCGCAGTCTCCCCTGGAGGCGTGGGTTCGAATCCCACTTCTGACACAGATAAGCTTTTTCATGTTACTGCTGTCTGTAACATGACAGTGGCAATGACGATTGAGCAAGTCTTTGCATGTCAGGGACCATGATGTCAATAATATGCAATGTAAGCAGGAGAGCTGGAGCATTGATACTCTATGTCAACAGACTTTCAAGGGTTTCTCGCACCTCTGACCATTCTCTAGACCGTAGCTTTTTGCGTCTGTGCATTGCTGTATTCATGGGATTGACAGTGTTCTGGGACTTGCCAGTGCTTTATTCTTTGAACTGAATACATGTGTAAGCCAGCCACAAGTCGCTGGCACCATACAAATTCTTTCACTGCTCTCCCAGGGAGCTCTGTAGTGGTTCCATGGTGTAATGGTCAGCACTCTGGACTCTGAATCCAGCGATCCGAGTTCAAATCTCGGTGGGACCTGCTTTTGAAGCATTCCATGTTCATGGCCTGTCATTGGGGCTGTGGTCCTCCAGGCACCGGTAATCCCTTGAACAACTAAGGTGTCAGGGGCTCAAGTCAATCCATCTCTAAGAGCCCGTGATCTTCATATCTTTGCTCACACAGTTGTTGTTACACTTGCTTGGCTTCCCAAAGAGTTCATTAAAAATGTGCTGTACTTGTAAGACATTTGTTGCGCTGCAAAATAAAAGATTCCAACGCCAACCACAAGTGTTTTGAAAGCACTGATTTCGCCAGGCAAAAAAAGACAAGCTACATGGCAATTGTCAGTAAGACCCTGCCGTGGCCAATAGAAGGTCACACTGTTCTGCACCTTGTGAGTAGGTCTCACCGAGATCTGAAGTGGGATCACTGGAATTCAATGTCCAGATTGCTGAACAATACACAATGGAATGGGACTCCAGTCGATGGTCGGATAACAGACCATAACAACAGTGTCTCCCAAGTCAATTGAGATGGCTTCACTCGTCCCTGGGTGGGCTCGAACCACCATCCTCTCGGTTAACAGCCGAGCGCGCTAGCCGATTGCGCCACAGAGACTGGCTATCCAGCACTGCCTGTCGTTGGCCAATTGCGACACACTGTACTCTGAGTCCAACATCAGTTACGTGATGGGTAAAACGAACAGAGCTTTGGGGATGAAATCAATGTGTCCCTCCAATAAGACTGATCCACAGTGAAGTAGATATCTGTCAGACCTACCTGTAACAACAAATGACTTTTCTATGTACTTTGGAAGGGGTTGCTTTGATTTGACTCTGTCAAGCTTGTCTGGCAAAGTTGCTTTTTGGGGAAATGTAATAAAGAGTGCTGCTCCCAGGCCCTACAACACTTCAAGCATTAATTGAGCAGTGAATGTGTGAAGGCACTGCTGGGAGTTGAACCCAGGATCTCCTGTTTACAAGACAGGCGCTTTCACCAGCTAAGCCACAGCGCCCATCTGTAATGCACAGTTTGGTGCAATAGCTCCTTGCATCAAGTCTTCCAAAGTCCACAAGGTGGGTGGCTTTATTGTATCTCCATTGCCTTTTACCTGAAGCTGCATATGAAGTTACGCTACTGTCAATGCTGAGAACATTGCCACCAATTATAAGGAAATGCAAAAGAGGCACTGCTGGGATTCGAACCCAGGATCTCCTGTTTACTAGACAGGCACTTTGACCAACTAAGCCACAGCGCCACCAGTTGGCTTTTGCTGCTAAAGTTTGAAATTTTGTGTGATTGAACCGAAGCAGCTTCTTAACGCCTGTACTCCCCGTTGCTGAGAAGGCTGAGTGGTTTAAGGTGCAGAGTTCAGGTCGCGCTCTCTCCAGGAGGACGGATCTCACGCAGTCAGGATGGCCGAGCGGTCTAAGGCGCTGCGTTCAGGTCGCAGTCTCCCCTGGAGGCGTGGGTTCGAATCCCACTTCTGACACAGATAAGCTTTTTCATGTTACTGCTGTCTGTAACATGACAGTGGCAATGACGATTGAGCAAGTCTTTGCATGTCAGGGAGCATGATGTCAATAATATGCAATGTAAGCAGGAGAGCTGGAGCATTGATACTCTATGTCAACAGACTTTCAAGGGTTTCTCGCACCTCTGACCATTCTCTAGACCGTAGCTTTTTGCGTCTGTGCATTGCTGTATTCATGGGATTGACAGTGTTCTGGGACTTGCCAGTGCTTTATTCTTTGAACTGAATACATGTGTAAGCCAGCCACAAGTCGCTGGCACCATACAAATTCTTTCACTGCTCTCCCAGGGAGCTCTGTAGTGGTTCCATGGTGTAATGGTCAGCACTCTGGACTTTGACTCCAGCGATCCGAGTTCAAATCTCGGTGGGACCTGCTTTTGAAGCATTCCATGTTCATGGCCTGTCATTGGGGCTGTGGTCCTCCAGGCACCGGTAATCCCTTGAACAACTAAGGTGTCAGAGGCTCAAGTCAATCCATCTCTAAGAGCCCGTGATCTTCATATCTTTGCTCACACAGTTGTTGTTACACTTGCTTGGCTTCCCAAAGAGTTCATTAAAAATGTGCTGGACTTGTAAAACATTTGTTGCGCTGCAAAATAAAAGATTCCAACGCCAACCACAAGTGTTTTGAAAGCACTGATTTCGCCAGGCAAAAAAAGACAAGCTACATGGCAATTGTCAGTAAGACCCTGCCGTGGCCAATAGAAGGTCACACTGTTCTGCACCTTGTGAGTAGGTCTCACCGAGATCTGAAGTGGGATCACTGGAATTCAATGTCCAGATTGCTGAACAATACACAATGGAATGGGACTCCAGTCGATGGTCGGATAACAGACCATAACAACAGTGTCTCCCAAGTCAATTGAGATGGCTTCACTCGTCCCTGGGTGGGCTCGAACCACCATCCTCTCGATTAACAGCCGAGCGCGCTAGCCGATTGCGCCACAGAGCCTGGCTATCCAGCACTGCCTGTCGTTGGCCAATTGCGACACACTGTACTCTGAGTCCAACATCAGTTACGTGATGGGTAAAACGAACAGAGCTTTGGGGATGAAATCAATGTGTCCCTCCAATAAGACTGATCCACAGTGAAGTAGATATCTGTCAGACCTACCTGTAACAACAAATGACTTTTCTATGTACTTTGGAAGGGGTTGCTTTGATTTGACTCTGTCAAGCTTGTCTGGCAAAGTTGCTTTTTGGGGAAATGTAATAAAAGGTGCTGCTCCCAGGCCCTACAACACTTCAAGCATTAATTGAGCAGTGAATGTGTGAAGGCACTGCTGGGAGTTGAACCCAGGATCTCCTGTTTACAAGACAGGCGCTTTCACCAGCTAAGCCACAGCGCCCATCTGTAATGCACAGTTTGGTGCAATAGCTCCTTGCATCAAGTCTTCCAAAGTCCACAAGGTGGGTGGCTTTAATGTATCTCCATTGCCTTTTACCTGAAGCTGCATATGAAGTTACGCTACTGTCAATGCTGAGAACATTGCCACCAATTATAAGGAAATGCAAAAGAGGCACTGCTGGGATTCAAACCCAGGATCTCCTGTTTACTAGACAGGCACTTTGACCAACTAAGCCACAGCGCCACCAGTTGGCTTGTGCTGCTAAAGTTTGAAATTTTGTGTGATTGAACCGAAGCAGCTTCTTAACGCCTGCACTCCCCGTTGCTGAGAAGGCTGAGTGGTTTAAGGTGCAGAGTTCAGGTCGCGCTCTCTCCAGGAGGACGGATCTCACGCAGTCAGGATGGCTGAGCGGTCTAAGGCGCTGCGTTCAGGTCGCAGTCTCCCCTGGAGGCGTGGGTTCGAATCCCACTTCTGACACAGATAAGCTTTTTCATGTTACTGCTGTCTGTAACATGACAGTGGCAATGACGATTGAGCAAGTCTTTGCATGTCAGGGAGCATGATGTCAATAATATGCAATGTAAGCAGGAGAGCTGGAGCATTGATACTCTATGTCAACAGACTTTCAAGGGTTTCTCGCACCTCTGACCATTCTCTAGACCGTAGCTTTTTGCGTCTGTGCATTGCTGTATTCATGGGATTGACAGTGTTCTGGGACTTGCCAGTGCTTTATTCTTTGAACTGAATACATGTGTAAGCCAGCCACAAGTCGCTGGCACCATACAAATTCTTTCACTGCTCTCCCAGGGAGCTCTGTAGTGGTTCCATGGTGTAATGGTCAGCACTCTGGACTTTGACTCCAGCGATCTGAGTTCAAATCTCGGTGGGACCTGCTTTTGAAGCATTCCATGTTCATGGCCTGTCATTGGGGCTGTGGTCCTCCAGGCACCGGTAATCCCTTGAACAACTAAGGTTTCAGGGGCTCAAGTCAATCCATCTCTAAGAGCCCGTGATCTTCATATCTTTGCTCACACAGTTGTTGTTACACTTGCTTGGCTTCCCAAAGAGTTCATTAAAAATGTGCTGGACTTGTAAAACATTTGTTGCGCTGCAAAATAAAAGATTCCAACGCCAACCACAAGTGTTTTGAAAGCACTGATTTCGCCAGGCAAAAAAAGACAAGCTACATGGCAATTGTCAGTAAGACCCTGCCGTGGCCAATAGAAGGTCACACTGTTCTGCACCTTGTGAGTAGGTCTCACCGAGATCTGAAGTGGGATCACTGGAATTCAATGTCCAGATTGCTGAACAATACACAATGGAATGGGACTCCAGTCGATGGTCGGATAACAGACCATAACAACAGTGTCTCCCAAGTCAATTGAGATGGCTTCACTCGTCCCTGGGTGGGCTCGAACCACCATCCTCTCGGTTAACAGCTGAGCGCGCTAGCCGATTGCGCCACAGAGCCTGGCTATCCAGCACTGCCTGTCGTTGGCCAATTGCGACACACTGTACTCTGAGTCCAACATCAGTTACGTGATGGGTAAAACGAACAGAGCTTTGGGGATGAAATCAATGTGTCCCTCCAATAAGACTGATCCACAGTGAAGTAGATATCTGTCAGACCTACCTGTAACAACAAATGACTTTTCTATGTACTTTGGAAGGGGTTGCTTTGATTTGACTCTGTCAAGCTTGTCTGGCAAAGTTGCTTTTTGGGGAAATGTAATAAAAAGTGCTGCTCCCAGGCCCTACAACACTTCAAGCATTAATTGAGCAGTGAATGTGTGAAGGCACTGCTGGGAGTTGAACCCAGGATCTCCTGTTTACAAGACAGGCGCTTTCACCAGCTAAGCCACAGCACCCATCTGTAATGCACAGTTTGGTGCAATAGCTCCTTGCATCAAGTCTTCCAAAGTCCACAAGGTGGGTGGCTTTATTGCATCTCCATTGCCTTTTACCTGAAGCTGCATATGAAGTTACGCTACTGTCAATGCTGAGGACATTGCCACCAATTATAAGGAAATGCAAAAGAGGCACTGCTGGGATTCGAACCCAGGATCTCCTGTTTACTAGACAGGCACTTTGACCAACTAAGCCACAGCGCCACCAGTTGGCTTGTGCTGCTAAAGTTTGAAATTTTGTGTGATTGAACCGAAGCAGCTTCTTAACGCCTGTACTCCCCGTTGCTGAGAAGGCTGAGTGGTTTAAGGTGCAGAGTTCAGGTCGCGCTCTCTCCAGGAGGACGGATATCACGCAGTCAGGATGGCCGAGCGGTCTAAGGCGCTGCGTTCAGGTCGCGGTCTCCCCTGGAGGCGTGGGTTCGAATCCCACTTCTGACACAGATAAGCTTTTTCATGTTACTGCTGTCTGTAACATGACAGTGGCAATGACGATTGAGCAAGTCTTTGCATGTCAGGGAGCACGATGTCAATAATATGCAATGTAAGCAGGAGAGCTGGAGCATTGATACTCTATGTCAACAGACTTTCAAGGGTTTCTCGCACCTCTGACCATTCTCTAGACCGTAGCTTTTTGCGTCTGTGCATTGCTGTATTCATGGGATTGACAGTGTTCTGGGACTTGCCAGTGCTTTATTCTTTGAACTGAATACATGTGTAAGCCAGCCACAAGTCGCTGGCACCATACAAATTCTTTCACTGCTCTCCCAGGGAGCTCTGTAGTGGTTCCATGGTGTAATGGTCAGCACTCTGGACTTTGACTCCAGCGATCCGAGTTCAAATCTCAGTGGGACCTGCTTTTGAAGCATTCCATGTTCATGGCCTGTCATTGGGGCTGTGGTCCTCCAGGCACCGGTAATCCCTTGAACAACTAAGGTGTCAGGGGCTCAAGTCAATCCATCTCTAAGAGCCCGTGATCTTCATATCTTTGCTCACACAGTTGTTGTTACACTTGCTTGGCTTCCCAAAGAGTTCATTAAAAATGTGCTGGACTTGTAAAACATTTGTTGCGCTGCAAAATAAAAGATTCCAACGCCAACCACAAGTGTTTTGAAAGCACTGATTTCGCCAGGCAAAAAAAGACAAGCTACATGGCAATTGTCAGTAAGACCCTGCCGTGGCCAATAGAAGGTCACACTGTTCTGCACCTTGTGAGTAGGTCTCACCGAGATCTGAAGTGGGATCACTGGAATTCAATGTCCAGATTGCTGAACAATACACAATGGAATGGGACTCCAGTCGATGGTCGGATAACAGACCATAACAACAGTGTCTCCCAAGTCAATTGAGATGGCTTCACTCGTCCCTGGGTGGGCTCGAACCACCATCCTCTCGGTTAACAGCTGAGCGCGCTAGCCGATTGCGCCACAGAGACTGGCTATCCAGCACTGCCTGCCGTTGGCCAATTGCGACACACTGTACTCTGAGTCCAACATCAGTTACGTGATGGGTAAAACGAACAGAGCTTTGGGGATGAAATCAATGTGTCCCTCCAATAAGACTGATCCACAGTGAAGTAGATATCTGTCAGACCTACCTGTAACAACAAATGACTTTTCTATGTACTTTGGAAGGGGTTGCTTTGATTTGACTCTGTCAAGCTTGTCTGGCAAATTTGCTTTTTGGGGAAATGTAATAAAAAGTGCTGCTCCCAGGCCCTACAACACTTCAAGCATTAATTGAGCAGTGAATGTGTGAAGGCACTGCTGGGAGTTGAACCCAGAATCTCCTGTTTACAAGACAGGCGCTTTCACCAGCTAAGCCACAGCACCCATCTGTAATGCACAGTTTGGTGCAATAGCTCCTTGCATCAAGTCTTCCAAAGTCCACAAGGTGGGTGGCTTTATTGCATCTCCATTGCCTTTTACCTGAAGCTGCATATGAAGTTACGCTACTGTCAATGCTGAGGACATTGCCACCAATTATAAGGAAATGCAAAAGAGGCACTGCTGGGATTCGAACCCAGGATCTCCTGTTTACTAGACAGGCACTTTGACCAACTAAGCCACAGCGCCACCAGTTGGCTTGTGCTGCTAAAGTTTGAAATTTTGTGTGATTGAACCGAAGCAGCTTCTTAACGCCTGTACTCCCCGTTGCTGAGAAGGCTGAGTGGTTTAAGGTGCAGAGTTCAGGTCGCGCTCTCTCCAGGAGGACGGATCTCACGCAGTCAGGATGGCCGAGCGGTCTAAGGCGCTGCGTTCAGGTCGCAGTCTCCCCTGGAGGCGTGGGTTCGAATCCCACTTCTGACACAGATAAGCTTTTTCATGTTACTGCTGTCTGTAACATGACAGTGGCAATGACGATTGAGCAAGTCTTTGCATGTCAGGGAGCATGATGTCAATAATATGCAATGTAAGCAGGAGAGCTGGAGCATTGATACTCTATGTCAACAGACTTTCAAGGGTTTCTCGCACCTCTGACCATTCTCTAGACCGTAGCTTTTTGCGTCTGTGCATTGCTGTATTCATGGGATTGACAGTGTTCTGGGACTTGCCAGTGCTTTATTCTTTGAACTGAATACATGTGTAAGCCAGCCACAAGTCGCTGGCACCATACAAATTCTTTCACTGCTCTCCCAGGGAGCTCTGTAGTGGTTCCATGGTGTAATGGTCAGCACTCTGGACTTTGACTCCAGCGATCCGAGTTCAAATCTCGGTGGGACCTGCTTTTGAAGCATTCCATGTTCATGGCCTGTCATTGGGGCTGTGGTCCTCCAGGCACCGGTAATCCCTTGAAAAACTAAGGTGTCAGGGGCTCAAGTCAATCCATCTCTAAGAGCCCGTGATCTTCATATCTTTGCTCACACAGTTGTTGTTACACTTGCTTGGCTTCCCAAAGAGTTCATTAAAAATGTGCTGTACTTGTAAAACATTTGTTGCGCTGCAAAATAAAAGATTCCAACGCCAACCACAAGTGTTTTGAAAGCACTGATTTCGCCAGGCAAAAAAAGACAAGCTACATGGCAATTGTCAGTAAGACCCTGCCGTGGCCAATAGAAGGTCACACTGTTCTGCACCTTGTGAGTAGGTCTCACCGAGATCTGAAGTGGGATCACTGGAATTCAATGTCCAGATTGCTGAACAATACACAATGGAATGGGACTCCAGTCGATGGTCGGATAACAGACCATAACATCAGTGTCTCCCAAGTCAATTGAGATGGCTTCACTCGTCCCTGGGTGGGCTCCAACCACCATCCTCTCGGTTAACAGCCGAGCGCGCTAGCCGATTGCGCCACAGAGACTGGCTATCCAGCACTGCCTGTCGTTGGCCAATTGCGACACACTGTACTCTGAGTCCAACATCAGTTACGTGATGGGTAAAACGAACAGAGCTTTGGGGATGAAATCAATGTGTCCCTCCAATAAGACTGATCCACAGTGAAGTAGATATCTGTCAGACCTACCTGTAACAACAAATGACTTTTCTATGTACTTTGGAAGGGGTTGCTTTGATTTGACTCTGTCAAGCTTGTCTGGCAAATTTGCTTTTTGGGGAAATGTAATAAAAAGTGCTGCTCCCAGGCCCTACAACACTTCAAGCATTAATTGAGCAGTGAATGTGTGAAGGCACTGCTGGGAGTTGAACCCAGAATCTCCTGTTTACAAGACAGGCGCTTTCACCAGCTAAGCCACAGCACCCATCTGTAATGCACAGTTTGGTGCAATAGCTCCTTGCATCAAGTCTTCCAAAGTCCACAAGGTGGGTGGCTTTATTGCATCTCCATTGCCTTTTACCTGAAGCTGCATATGAAGTTACGCTACTGTCAATGCTGAGGACATTGCCACCAATTATAAGGAAATGCAAAAGAGGCACTGCTGGGATTCGAACCCAGGATCTCCTGTTTACTAGACAGGCACTTTGACCAACTAAGCCACAGCGCCACCAGTTGGCTTGTGCTGCTAAAGTTTGAAATTTTGTGTGATTGAACCGAAGCAGCTTCTTAACGCCTGTACTCCCCGTTGCTGAGAAGGCTGAGTGGTTTAAGGTGCAGAGTTCAGGTCGCGCTCTCTCCAGGAGGACGGATCTCACGCAGTCAGGATGGCCGAGCGGTCTAAGGCGCTGCGTTCAGGTCGCAGTCTCCCCTGGAGGCGTGGGTTCGAATCCCACTTCTGACACAGATAAGCTTTTTCATGTTACTGCTGTCTGTAACATGACAGTGGCCATGACGATTGAGCAAGTCTTTGCATGTCAGGGAGCATGATGTCAATAATATGCAATGTAAGCAGGAGAGCTGGAGCATTGATACTCTATGTCAACAGACTTTCAAGGGTTTCTCGCACCTCTGACCATTCTCTAGACCGTAGCTTTTTGCGTCTGTGCATTGCTGTATTCATGGGATTGACAGTGTTCTGGGACTTGCCAGTGCTTTATTCTTTGAACTGAATACATGTGTAAGCCAGCCACAAGTCGCTGGCACCATACAAATTCTTTCACTGCTCTCCCAGGGAGCTCTGTAGTGGTTCCATGGTGTAATGGTCAGCACTCTGGACTTTGACTCCAGCGATCCGAGTTCAAATCTCGGTGGGACCTGCTTTTGAAGCATTCCATGTTCATGGCCTGTCATTGGGGCTGTGGTCCTCCAGGCACCGGTAATCCCTTGAACAACTAAGGTGTCAGGGGCTCAAGTCAATCCATCTCTAAGAGCCCGTGATCTTCATATCTTTGCTCACACAGTTGTTGTTACACTTGCTTGGCTTCCCAAAGAGTTCATTAAAAATGTGCTGTACTTGTAAAACATTTGTTGCGCTGCAAAATAAAAGATTCCAACGCCAACCACAAGTGTTTTGAAAGCACTGATTTCGCCAGGCAAAAAAAGACAAGCTACATGGCAATTGTCAGTAAGACCCTGCCGTGGCCAATAGAAGGTCACACTGTTCTGCACCTTGTGAGTAGGTCTCACCGAGATCTGAAGTGGGATCACTGGAATTCAATGTCCAGATTGCTGAACAATACACAATGGAATGGGACTCCAGTCGATGGTCGGATAACAGACCATAACATCAGTGTCTCCCAAGTCAATTGAGATGGCTTCACTCGTCCCTGGGTGGGCTCGAACCACCATCCTCTCGGTTAACAGCCGAGCGCGCTAGCCGATTGCGCCACAGAGACTGGCTATCAAGCACTGCCTGTCGTTGGCCAATTGCGACACACTGTACTCTGAGTCCAACATCAGTTACGTGATGGGTAAAACGAACAGAGCTTTGGGGATGAAATCAATGTGTCCCTCCAATAAGACTGATCCACAGTGAAGTAGATATCTGTCAGACCTACCTGTAACAACAAATGACTTTTCTATGTACTTTGGAAGGGGTTGCTTTGATTTGACTCTGTCAAGCTTGTCTGGCAAATTTGCTTTTTGGGGAAATGTAATAAAAAGTGCTGCTCCCAGGCCCTACAACACTTCAAGCATTAATTGAGCAGTGAATGTGTGAAGGCACTGCTGGGAGTTGAACCCAGAATCTCCTGTTTACAAGACAGGCGCTTTCACCAGCTAAGCCACAGCACCCATCTGTAATGCACAGTTTGGTGCAATAGCTCCTTGCATCAAGTCTTCCAAAGTCCACAAGGTGGGTGGCTTTATTGCATCTCCATTGCCTTTTACCTGAAGCTGCATATGAAGTTACGCTACTGTCAATGCTGAGGACATTGCCACCAATTATAAGGAAATGCAAAAGAGGCACTGCTGGGATTCGAACCCAGGATCTCCTGTTTACTAGACAGGCACTTTGACCAACTAAGCCACAGCGCCACCAGTTGGCTTGTGCTGCTAAAGTTTGAAATTTTGTGTGATTGAACCGAAGCAGCTTCTTAACGCCTGTACTCCCCGTTGCTGAGAAGGCTGAGTGGTTTAAGGTGCAGAGTTCAGGTCGCGCTCTCTCCAGGAGGGCGGATCTCACGCAGTCAGGATGGCCGAGCGGTCTAAGGCGCTGCGTTCAGGTCGCAGTCTCCCCTGGAGGTGTGGGTTCGAATCCCACTTCTGACACAGATAAGCTTTTTCATGTTACTGCTGTCTGTAACATGACAGTGGCAATGACGATTGAGCAAGTCTTTGCATGTCAGGGAGCATGATATCAATAATATGCAATGTAAGCAGGAGAGCTGGAGCATTGATACTCTATGTCAACAGACTTTCAAGGGTTTCTCGCACCTCTGACCATTCTCTAGACCGTAGCTTTTTGCGTCTGTGCATTGCTGTATTCATGGGATTGACAGTGTTCTGGGACTTGCCAGTGCTTTATTCTTTGAACTGAATACATGTGTAAGCCAGCCACAAGTCGCTGGCACCATACAAATTCTTTCACTGCTCTCCCAGGGAGCTAAGTAGTGGTTCCATGGTGTAATGGTCAGCACTCTGGACTCTGAATCCAGCGATCCGAGTTCAAATCTCGGTGGGACCTGCTTTTGAAGCATTCCATGTTCATGGCCTGTCATTGGGGCTGTGGTCCTCCAGGCACCGGTAATCCCTTGAACAACTAAGGTGTCAGGGGCTCAAGTCAATCCATCTCTAAGAGCCCGTGATCTTCATATCTTTGCTCACACAGTTGTTGTTACACTTGCTTGGCTTCCCAAAGAGTTCATTAAAAATGTGCTGTACTTGTAAGACATTTGTTGCGCTGCAAAATAAAAGATTCCAACGCCAACCACAAGTGTTTTGAAAGCACTGATTTCGGCAGGCAAAAAAAGACAAGCTACATGGCAATTGTCAGTAAGACCCTGCCGTGGCCAATAGAAGGTCACACTGTTCTGCACCTTGTGAGTAGGTCTCACCGAGATCTGAAGTGGGATCACTGGAATTCAATGTCCAGATTGCTGAACAATACACAATGGAATGGGACTCCAGTCGATGGTCGGATAACAGACCATAACAACAGTGTCTCCCAAGTCAATTGAGATGGCTTCACTCGTCCCTGGGTGGGCTCCAACCACCATCCTCTCGGTTAACAGCCGAGCGCGCTAGCCGATTGCGCCACAGAGAGTGGCTATCCAGCACTGCCTGTCGTTGGCCAATTGCGACACACTGTACTCTGAGTCCAACATCAGTTACGTTATGGGTAAAACGAACAGAGCTTTGGGGATGAAATCAATGTGTCCCTCCAATAAGACTGATCCACAGTGAAGTAGATATCTGTCAGACCTACCTGTAACAACAAATGACTTTTCTATGTACTTTGGAAGGGGTTGCTTTGATTTGACTCTGTCAAGCTTGTCTGGCAAAGTTGCTTTTTGGGGAAATGTAATAAAAAGTGCTGCTCCCAGGCCCTACAACACTTCAAGCATTAATTGAGCAGTGAATGTGTGAAGGCACTGCTGGGAGTTGAACCCAGAATCTCCTGTTTACAAGACAGGCACTTTCACCAGCTAAGCCACAGCACCCATCTGTAATGCACAGTTTGGTGCAATAGCTCCTTGCATCAAGTCTTCCAAAGTCCACAAGGTGGGTGGCTTTATTGTATCTCCATTGCCTTTTACCTGAAGCTGCATATGAAGTTACGCTACTGTCAATGCTGAGAACATTGCCACCAATTATAAGGAAATGCAAAAGAGGCACTGCTGGGATTCGAACCCAGGATCTCCTGTTTACTAGACAGGTACTTTGACCAACTAAGCCACAGCGCCACCAGTTGGCTTGTGCTGCTAAAGTTTGAAATTTTGTGTGATTGAACCGAAGCAGCTTCTTAACGCCTGTACTCCCCGTTGCTGAGAAGGCTGAGTGGTTTAAGGTGCAGAGTTCAGGTCGCGCTCTCTCCAGGAGGGCTGATCTCACGCAGTCAGGATGGCCGAGCGGTCTAAGGCGCTGCGTTCAGGTCGCAGTCTCCCTTGGAGGCGTGGGTTCGAATCCCACTTCTGACACAGATAAGCTTTTTCATGTTACTGCTGTCTGTAACATGACAGTGGCAATGACGATTGAGCAAGTCTTTGCATGTCAGGGACCATGATGTCAATAATATGCAATGTAAGTAGGAGAGCTGGAGCATTGATACTCTATGTCAACAGACTTTCAAGGGTTTCTCGCACCTCTGACCATTCTCTAGACCGTAGCTTTTTGCGTCTGTGCATTGCTGTATTCATGGGATTGACAGTGTTCTGGGACTTGCCAGTGCTTTATTCTTTGAACTGAATACATGTGTAAGCCAGCCACAAGTCGCTGGCACCATACAAATTCTTTCACTGCTCTCCCAGGGAGCTAAGTAGTGGTTCCATGGTGTAATGGTCAGCCCTCTGGACTCTGAATCCAGCGATCCGAGTTCAAATCTCGGTGGGACCTGCTTTTGAAGCATTCCATGTTCATGGCCTGTCATTGGGGCTGTGGTCCTCCAGGCACCGGTAAGCCCTTGAACAACTAAGGTGTCAGGGGCTCAAGTCAATCCATCTCTAAGAGCCCGTGATCTTCATATCTTTGCTCACACAGTTGTTGTTACACTTGCTTGGCTTCCCAAAGAGTTCATTAAAAATGTGCTGTACTTGTAAGACATTTGTTGCGCTGCAAAATAAAAGATTCCAACGCCAACCACAAGTGTTTTGAAAGCACTGATTTCGCCAGGCAAAAAAAGACAAGCTACATGGCAATTGTCAGTAAGACCCTGCCGTGGCCAATAGAAGGTCACACTGTTCTGCACCTTGTGAGTAGGTCTCACCGAGATCTGAAGTGGGATCACTGGAATTCAATGTCCAGATTGCTGAACAATACACAATGGAATGGGACTCCAGTCGATGGTCGGATAACAGACCATAACAACAGTGTCTCCCAAGTCAATTGAGATGGCTTCACTCGTCCCTGGGTGGGCTCGAACCACCATCCTCTCGGTTAACAGCCGAGCGCGCTAGCCGATTGCGCCACAGAGACTGGCTATCCAGCACTGCCTGTCGTTGGCCAATTGCGACACACTGTACTCTGAGTCCAACATCAGTTACGTGATGGGTAAAACGAACAGAGCTTTGGGGATGAAATCAATGTGTCCCTCCAATAAGACTGATCCACAGTGAAGTAGATATCTGTCAGACCTACCTGTAACAACAAATGACTTTTCTATGTACTTTGGAAGGGGTTGCTTTGATTTGACTCTGTCAAGCTTGTCTGGCAAAGTTGCTTTTTGGGGAAATGTAATAAAAAGTGCTGCTCCCAGGCCCTACAACACTTCAAGCATTAATTGAGCAGTGAATGTGTGAAGGCACTGCTGGGAGTTGAACCCAGGATCTCCTGTTTACAAGACAGGCGCTTTCACCAGCTAAGCCACAGCGCCCATCTGTAATGCACAGTTTGGTGCAATAGCTCCTTGCATCAAGTCTTCCAAAGTCCACAAGGTGGGTGGCTTTATTGTATCTCCATTGCCTTTTACCTGAAGCTGCATATGAAGTTACGCTACTGTCAATGCTGAGGACATTGCCACCAATTATAAGGAAATGCAAAAGAGGCACTGCTGGGATTCGAACCCAGGATCTCCTGTTTACTAGACAGGCACTTTGACCAACTAAGCCACAGCGCCACCAGTTGGCTTGTGCTGCTAAAGTTTGAAATTTTGTGTGATTGAACCGAAGCAGCTTCTTAACGCCTGTAATCCCCGTTGCTGAGAAGGCTGAGTGGTTTAAGGTGCAGAGTTCAGGTCGCGCTCTCTCCAGGAGGGCGGATCTCACGCAGTCAGGATGGCCGAGCGGTCTAAGGCGCTGCGTTCAGGTCGCAGTCTCCCCTGGAGGCGTGGGTTCGAATCCCACTTCTGACACAGATAAGCTTTTTCATGTTACTGCTGTCTGTAACATGACAGTGGCCATGACGATTGAGCAAGTCTTTGCATGTCAGGGAGCATGATGTCAATAATATGCAATGTAAGCAGGAGAGCTGGAGCATTGATACTCTATGTCAACAGACTTTCAAGGGTTTCTCGCACCTCTGACCATTCTCTAGACCGTAGCTTTTTGCGTCTGTGCATTGC
>NC_136712.1:15126905-15139405 GCF_947650265.1 Symphodus melops
CTTGCCAGTGCTTTATTCTTTGAACTGAATACATGTGTAAGCCAGCCACAAGTCGCTGGCACCATACAAATTCTTTCACTGCTCTCCCAGGGAGCTAAGTAGTGGTTCCATGGTGTAATGGTCAGCCCTCTGGACTCTGAATCCAGCGATCCGAGTTCAAATCTCGGTGGGACCTGCTTTTGAAGCATTCCATGTTCATGGCCTGTCATTGGGGCTGTGGTCCTCCAGGCACCGGTAAGCCCTTGAACAACTAAGGTGTCAGGGGCTCAAGTCAATCCATCTCTAAGAGCCCGTGATCTTCATATCTTTGCTCACACAGTTGTTGTTACACTTGCTTGGCTTCCCAAAGAGTTCATTAAAAATGTGCTGTACTTGTAAGACATTTGTTGCGCTGCAAAATAAAAGATTCCAACGCCAACCACAAGTGTTTTGAAAGCACTGATTTCGCCAGGCAAAAAAAGACAAGCTACATGGCAATTGTCAGTAAGACCCTGCCGTGGCCAATAGAAGGTCACACTGTTCTGCACCTTGTGAGTAGGTCTCACCGAGATCTGAAGTGGGATCACTGGAATTCAATGTCCAGATTGCTGAACAATACACAATGGAATGGGACTCCAGTCGATGGTCGGATAACAGACCATAACAACAGTGTCTCCCAAGTCAATTGAGATGGCTTCACTCGTCCCTGGGTGGGCTCGAACCACCATCCTCTCGGTTAACAGCCGAGCGCGCTAGCCGATTGCGCCACAGAGACTGGCTATCCAGCACTGCCTGTCGTTGGCCAATTGTGACACACTGTACTCTGAGTCCAACATCAGTTACGTGATGGGTAAAACGAACAGAGCTTTGGGGATGAAATCAATGTGTCCCTCCAATAAGACTGATCCACAGTGAAGTAGATATCTGTCAGACCTACCTGTAACAACAAATGACTTTTCTATGTACTTTGGAAGGGGTTGCTTTGATTTGACTCTGTCAAGCTTGTCTGGCAAAGTTGCTTTTTGGGGAAATGTAATAAAAAGTGCTGCTCCCAGGCCCTACAACACTTCAAGCATTAATTGAGCAGTGAATGTGTGAAGGCACTGCTGGGAGTTGAACCCAGGATCTCCTGTTTACAAGACAGGCGCTTTCACCAGCTAAGCCACAGCGCCCATCTGTAATGCACAGTTTGGTGCAATAGCTCCTTGCATCAAGTCTTCCAAAGTCCACAAGGTGGGTGGCTTTATTGTATCTCCATTGCCTTTTACCTGAAGCTGCATATGAAGTTACGCTACTGTCAATGCTGAGGACATTGCCACCAATTATAAGGAAATGCAAAAGAGGCACTGCTGGGATTCGAACCCAGGATCTCCTGTTTACTAGACAGGCACTTTGACCAACTAAGCCACAGCGCCACCAGTTGGCTTGTGCTGCTAAAGTTTGAAATTTTGTGTGATTGAACCGAAGCAGCTTCTTAACGCCTGTAATCCCCGTTGCTGAGAAGGCTGAGTGGTTTAAGGTGCAGAGTTCAGGTCGCGCTCTCTCCAGGAGGGCGGATCTCACGCAGTCAGGATGGCCGAGCGGTCTAAGGCGCTGCGTTCAGGTCGCAGTCTCCCCTGGAGGCGTGGGTTCGAATCCCACTTCTGACACAGATAAGCTTTTTCATGTTACTGCTGTCTGTAACATGACAGTGGCAATGACGATTGAGCAAGTCTTTGCATGTCACGGAGCATGATGTCAATAATATGCAATGTAAGCAGGAGAGCTGGAGCATTGATACTCTATGTCAACAGACTTTCAAGGGTTTCTCGCACCTCTGACCATTCTCTAGACCGTAGCTTTTTGCGTCTGTGCATTGCTGTATTCATGGGATTGACAGTGTTCTGGGACTTGCCAGTGCTTTATTCTTTGAACTGAATACATGTGTAAGCCAGCCACAAGTCGCTGGCACCATACAAATTCTTTCACTGCTCTCCCAGGGAGCTAAGTAGTGGTTCCATGGTGTAATGGTCAGCCCTCTGGACTCTGAATCCAGCGATCCGAGTTCAAATCTCGGTGGGACCTGCTTTTGAAGCATTCCATGTTCATGGCCTGTCATTGGGGCTGTGGTCCTCCAGGCACCGGTAAGCCCTTGAACAACTAAGGTGTCAGGGGCTCAAGTCAATCCATCTCTAAGAGCCCGTGATCTTCATATCTTTGCTCACACAGTTGTTGTTACACTTGCTTGGCTTCCCAAAGAGTTCATTAAAAATGTGCTGTACTTGTAAGACATTTGTTGCGCTGCAAAATAAAAGATTCCAACGCCAACCACAAGTGTTTTGAAAGCACTGATTTCGCCAGGCAAAAAAAGACAAGCTACATGGCAATTGTCAGTAAGACCCTGCCGTGGCCAATAGAAGGTCACACTGTTCTGCACCTTGTGAGTAGGTCTCACCGAGATCTGAAGTGGGATCACTGGAATTCAATGTCCAGATTGCTGAACAATACACAATGGAATGGGACTCCAGTCGATGGTCGGATAACAGACCATAACAACAGTGTCTCCCAAGTCAATTGAGATGGCTTCACTCGTCCCTGGGTGGGCTCGAACCACCATCCTCTCGGTTAACAGCCGAGCGCGCTAGCCGATTGCGCCACAGAGACTGGCTATCCAGCACTGCCTGTCGTTGGCCAATTGCGACACACTGTACTCTGAGTCCAACATCAGTTACGTGATGGGTAAAACGAACAGAGCTTTGGGGATGAAATCAATGTGTCCCTCCAATAAGACTGATCCACAGTGAAGTAGATATCTGTCAGACCTACCTGTAACAACAAATGACTTTTCTATGTACTTTGGAAGGGGTTGCTTTGATTTGACTCTGTCAAGCTTGTCTGGCAAAGTTGCTTTTTGGGGAAATGTAATAAAAAGTGCTGCTCCCAGGCCCTACAACACTTCAAGCATTAATTGAGCAGTGAATGTGTGAAGGCACTGCTGGGAGTTGAACCCAGGATCTCCTGTTTACAAGACAGGCGCTTTCACCAGCTAAGCCACAGCGCCCATCTGTAATGCACAGTTTGGTGCAATAGCTCCTTGCATCAAGTCTTCCAAAGTCCACAAGGTGGGTGGCTTTATTGTATCTCCATTGCCTTTTACCTGAAGCTGCATATGAAGTTACGCTACTGTCAATGCTGAGGACATTGCCACCAATTATAAGGAAATGCAAAAGAGGCACTGCTGGGATTCGAACCCAGGATCTCCTGTTTACTAGACAGGCACTTTGACCAACTAAGCCACAGCGCCACCAGTTGGCTTGTGCTGCTAAAGTTTGAAATTTTGTGTGATTGAACCGAAGCAGCTTCTTAACGCCTGTAATCCCCGTTGCTGAGAAGGCTGAGTGGTTTAAGGTGCAGAGTTCAGGTCGCGCTCTCTCCAGGAGGGCGGATCTCACGCAGTCAGGATGGCCGAGCGGTCTAAGGCGCTGCGTTCAGGTCGCAGTCTCCCCTGGAGGCGTGGGTTCGAATCCCACTTCTGACACAGATAAGCTTTTTCATGTTACTGCTGTCTGTAACATGACAGTGGCAATGACGATTGAGCAAGTCTTTGCATGTCACGGAGCATGATGTCAATAATATGCAATGTAAGCAGGAGAGCTGGAGCATTGATACTCTATGTCAACAGACTTTCAAGGGTTTCTCGCACCTCTGACCATTCTCTAGACCGTAGCTTTTTGCGTCTGTGCATTGCTGTATTCATGGGATTGACAGTGTTCTGGGACTTGCCAGTGCTTTATTCTTTGAACTGAATACATGTGTAAGCCAGCCACAAGTCGCTGGCACCATACAAATTCTTTCACTGCTCTCCCAGGGAGCTCTGTAGTGGTTCCATGGTGTAATGGTCAGCACTCTGGACTTTGACTCCAGCGATCCGAGTTCAAATCTCGGTGGGACCTGCTTTTGAAGCATTCCATGTTCATGGCCTGTCATTGGGGCTGTGGTCCTCCAGGCACCGGTAATCCCTTGAAAAACTAAGGTGTCAGGGGCTCAAGTCAATCCATCTCTAAGAGCCCGTGATCTTCATATCTTTGCTCACACAGTTGTTGTTACACTTGCTTGGCTTCCCAAAGAGTTCATTAAAAATGTGCTGTACTTGTAAAACATTTGTTGCGCTGCAAAATAAAAGATTCCAACGCCAACCACAAGTGTTTTGAAAGCACTGATTTCGCCAGGCAAAAAAAGACAAGCTACATGGCAATTGTCAGTAAGACCCTGCCGTGGCCAATAGAAGGTCACACTGTTCTGCACCTTGTGAGTAGGTCTCACCGAGATCTGAAGTGGGATCACTGGAATTCAATGTCCAGATTGCTGAACAATACACAATGGAATGGGACTCCAGTCGATGGTCGGATAACAGACCATAACATCAGTGTCTCCCAAGTCAATTGAGATGGCTTCACTCGTCCCTGGGTGGGCTCCAACCACCATCCTCTCGGTTAACAGCCGAGCGCGCTAGCCGATTGCGCCACAGAGACTGGCTATCCAGCACTGCCTGTCGTTGGCCAATTGCGACACACTGTACTCTGAGTCCAACATCAGTTACGTGATGGGTAAAACGAACAGAGCTTTGGGGATGAAATCAATGTGTCCCTCCAATAAGACTGATCCACAGTGAAGTAGATATCTGTCAGACCTACCTGTAACAACAAATGACTTTTCTATGTACTTTGGAAGGGGTTGCTTTGATTTGACTCTGTCAAGCTTGTCTGGCAAATTTGCTTTTTGGGGAAATGTAATAAAAAGTGCTGCTCCCAGGCCCTACAACACTTCAAGCATTAATTGAGCAGTGAATGTGTGAAGGCACTGCTGGGAGTTGAACCCAGAATCTCCTGTTTACAAGACAGGCGCTTTCACCAGCTAAGCCACAGCACCCATCTGTAATGCACAGTTTGGTGCAATAGCTCCTTGCATCAAGTCTTCCAAAGTCCACAAGGTGGGTGGCTTTATTGCATCTCCATTGCCTTTTACCTGAAGCTGCATATGAAGTTACGCTACTGTCAATGCTGAGGACATTGCCACCAATTATAAGGAAATGCAAAAGAGGCACTGCTGGGATTCGAACCCAGGATCTCCTGTTTACTAGACAGGCACTTTGACCAACTAAGCCACAGCGCCACCAGTTGGCTTGTGCTGCTAAAGTTTGAAATTTTGTGTGATTGAACCGAAGCAGCTTCTTAACGCCTGTACTCCCCGTTGCTGAGAAGGCTGAGTGGTTTAAGGTGCAGAGTTCAGGTCGCGCTCTCTCCAGGAGGACGGATCTCACGCAGTCAGGATGGCCGAGCGGTCTAAGGCGCTGCGTTCAGGTCGCAGTCTCCCCTGGAGGCGTGGGTTCGAATCCCACTTCTGACACAGATAAGCTTTTTCATGTTACTGCTGTCTGTAACATGACAGTGGCCATGACGATTGAGCAAGTCTTTGCATGTCAGGGAGCATGATGTCAATAATATGCAATGTAAGCAGGAGAGCTGGAGCATTGATACTCTATGTCAACAGACTTTCAAGGGTTTCTCGCACCTCTGACCATTCTCTAGACCGTAGCTTTTTGCGTCTGTGCATTGCTGTATTCATGGGATTGACAGTGTTCTGGGACTTGCCAGTGCTTTATTCTTTGAACTGAATACATGTGTAAGCCAGCCACAAGTCGCTGGCACCATACAAATTCTTTCACTGCTCTCCCAGGGAGCTCTGTAGTGGTTCCATGGTGTAATGGTCAGCACTCTGGACTTTGACTCCAGCGATCCGAGTTCAAATCTCGGTGGGACCTGCTTTTGAAGCATTCCATGTTCATGGCCTGTCATTGGGGCTGTGGTCCTCCAGGCACCGGTAATCCCTTGAACAACTAAGGTGTCAGGGGCTCAAGTCAATCCATCTCTAAGAGCCCGTGATCTTCATATCTTTGCTCACACAGTTGTTGTTACACTTGCTTGGCTTCCCAAAGAGTTCATTAAAAATGTGCTGTACTTGTAAAACATTTGTTGCGCTGCAAAATAAAAGATTCCAACGCCAACCACAAGTGTTTTGAAAGCACTGATTTCGCCAGGCAAAAAAAGACAAGCTACATGGCAATTGTCAGTAAGACCCTGCCGTGGCCAATAGAAGGTCACACTGTTCTGCACCTTGTGAGTAGGTCTCACCGAGATCTGAAGTGGGATCACTGGAATTCAATGTCCAGATTGCTGAACAATACACAATGGAATGGGACTCCAGTCGATGGTCGGATAACAGATCATAACATCAGTGTCTCCCAAGTCAATTGAGATGGCTTCACTCGTCCCTGGGTGGGCTCGAACCACCATCCTCTCGGTTAACAGCCGAGCGCGCTAGCCGATTGCGCCACAGAGACTGGCTATCAAGCACTGCCTGTCGTTGGCCAATTGCGACACACTGTACTCTGAGTCCAACATCAGTTACGTGATGGGTAAAACGAACAGAGCTTTGGGGATGAAATCAATGTGTCCCTCCAATAAGACTGATCCACAGTGAAGTAGATATCTGTCAGACCTACCTGTAACAACAAATGACTTTTCTATGTACTTTGGAAGGGGTTGCTTTGATTTGACTCTGTCAAGCTTGTCTGGCAAATTTGCTTTTTGGGGAAATGTAATAAAAAGTGCTGCTCCCAGGCCCTACAACACTTCAAGCATTAATTGAGCAGTGAATGTGTGAAGGCACTGCTGGGAGTTGAACCCAGAATCTCCTGTTTACAAGACAGGCGCTTTCACCAGCTAAGCCACAGCACCCATCTGTAATGCACAGTTTGGTGCAATAGCTCCTTGCATCAAGTCTTCCAAAGTCCACAAGGTGGGTGGCTTTATTGCATCTCCATTGCCTTTTACCTGAAGCTGCATATGAAGTTACGCTACTGTCAATGCTGAGGACATTGCCACCAATTATAAGGAAATGCAAAAGAGGCACTGCTGGGATTCGAACCCAGGATCTCCTGTTTACTAGACAGGCACTTTGACCAACTAAGCCACAGCGCCACCAGTTGGCTTGTGCTGCTAAAGTTTGAAATTTTGTGTGATTGAACCGAAGCAGCTTCTTAACGCCTGTACTCCCCGTTGCTGAGAAGGCTGAGTGGTTTAAGGTGCAGAGTTCAGGTCGCGCTCTCTCCAGGAGGGCGGATCTCACGCAGTCAGGATGGCCGAGCGGTCTAAGGCGCTGCGTTCAGGTCGCAGTCTCCCCTGGAGGTGTGGGTTCGAATCCCACTTCTGACACAGATAAGCTTTTTCATGTTACTGCTGTCTGTAACATGACAGTGGCAATGACGATTGAGCAAGTCTTTGCATGTCAGGGAGCATGATATCAATAATATGCAATGTAAGCAGGAGAGCTGGAGCATTGATACTCTATGTCAACAGACTTTCAAGGGTTTCTCGCACCTCTGACCATTCTCTAGACCGTAGCTTTTTGCGTCTGTGCATTGCTGTATTCATGGGATTGACAGTGTTCTGGGACTTGCCAGTGCTTTATTCTTTGAACTGAATACATGTGTAAGCCAGCCACAAGTCGCTGGCACCATACAAATTCTTTCACTGCTCTCCCAGGGAGCTAAGTAGTGGTTCCATGGTGTAATGGTCAGCACTCTGGACTCTGAATCCAGCGATCCGAGTTCAAATCTCGGTGGGACCTGCTTTTGAAGCATTCCATGTTCATGGCCTGTCATTGGGGCTGTGGTCCTCCAGGCACCGGTAATCCCTTGAACAACTAAGGTGTCAGGGGCTCAAGTCAATCCATCTCTAAGAGCCCGTGATCTTCATATCTTTGCTCACACAGTTGTTGTTACACTTGCTTGGCTTCCCAAAGAGTTCATTAAAAATGTGCTGTACTTGTAAGACATTTGTTGCGCTGCAAAATAAAAGATTCCAACGCCAACCACAAGTGTTTTGAAAGCACTGATTTCGGCAGGCAAAAAAAGACAAGCTACATGGCAATTGTCAGTAAGACCCTGCCGTGGCCAATAGAAGGTCACACTGTTCTGCACCTTGTGAGTAGGTCTCACCGAGATCTGAAGTGGGATCACTGGAATTCAATGTCCAGATTGCTGAACAATACACAATGGAATGGGACTCCAGTCGATGGTCGGATAACAGACCATAACAACAGTGTCTCCCAAGTCAATTGAGATGGCTTCACTCGTCCCTGGGTGGGCTCCAACCACCATCCTCTCGGTTAACAGCCGAGCGCGCTAGCCGATTGCGCCACAGAGAGTGGCTATCCAGCACTGCCTGTCGTTGGCCAATTGCGACACACTGTACTCTGAGTCCAACATCAGTTACGTTATGGGTAAAACGAACAGAGCTTTGGGGATGAAATCAATGTGTCCCTCCAATAAGACTGATCCACAGTGAAGTAGATATCTGTCAGACCTACCTGTAACAACAAATGACTTTTCTATGTACTTTGGAAGGGGTTGCTTTGATTTGACTCTGTCAAGCTTGTCTGGCAAAGTTGCTTTTTGGGGAAATGTAATAAAAAGTGCTGCTCCCAGGCCCTACAACACTTCAAGCATTAATTGAGCAGTGAATGTGTGAAGGCACTGCTGGGAGTTGAACCCAGAATCTCCTGTTTACAAGACAGGCACTTTCACCAGCTAAGCCACAGCACCCATCTGTAATGCACAGTTTGGTGCAATAGCTCCTTGCATCAAGTCTTCCAAAGTCCACAAGGTGGGTGGCTTTATTGTATCTCCATTGCCTTTTACCTGAAGCTGCATATGAAGTTACGCTACTGTCAATGCTGAGAACATTGCCACCAATTATAAGGAAATGCAAAAGAGGCACTGCTGGGATTCGAACCCAGGATCTCCTGTTTACTAGACAGGTACTTTGACCAACTAAGCCACAGCGCCACCAGTTGGCTTGTGCTGCTAAAGTTTGAAATTTTGTGTGATTGAACCGAAGCAGCTTCTTAACGCCTGTACTCCCCGTTGCTGAGAAGGCTGAGTGGTTTAAGGTGCAGAGTTCAGGTCGCGCTCTCTCCAGGAGGGCTGATCTCACGCAGTCAGGATGGCCGAGCGGTCTAAGGCGCTGCGTTCAGGTCGCAGTCTCCCTTGGAGGCGTGGGTTCGAATCCCACTTCTGACACAGATAAGCTTTTTCATGTTACTGCTGTCTGTAACATGACAGTGGCAATGACGATTGAGCAAGTCTTTGCATGTCAGGGACCATGATGTCAATAATATGCAATGTAAGTAGGAGAGCTGGAGCATTGATACTCTATGTCAACAGACTTTCAAGGGTTTCTCGCACCTCTGACCATTCTCTAGACCGTAGCTTTTTGCGTCTGTGCATTGCTGTATTCATGGGATTGACAGTGTTCTGGGACTTGCCAGTGCTTTATTCTTTGAACTGAATACATGTGTAAGCCAGCCACAAGTCGCTGGCACCATACAAATTCTTTCACTGCTCTCCCAGGGAGCTAAGTAGTGGTTCCATGGTGTAATGGTCAGCCCTCTGGACTCTGAATCCAGCGATCCGAGTTCAAATCTCGGTGGGACCTGCTTTTGAAGCATTCCATGTTCATGGCCTGTCATTGGGGCTGTGGTCCTCCAGGCACCGGTAAGCCCTTGAACAACTAAGGTGTCAGGGGCTCAAGTCAATCCATCTCTAAGAGCCCGTGATCTTCATATCTTTGCTCACACAGTTGTTGTTACACTTGCTTGGCTTCCCAAAGAGTTCATTAAAAATGTGCTGTACTTGTAAGACATTTGTTGCGCTGCAAAATAAAAGATTCCAACGCCAACCACAAGTGTTTTGAAAGCACTGATTTCGCCAGGCAAAAAAAGACAAGCTACATGGCAATTGTCAGTAAGACCCTGCCGTGGCCAATAGAAGGTCACACTGTTCTGCACCTTGTGAGTAGGTCTCACCGAGATCTGAAGTGGGATCACTGGAATTCAATGTCCAGATTGCTGAACAATACACAATGGAATGGGACTCCAGTCGATGGTCGGATAACAGACCATAACAACAGTGTCTCCCAAGTCAATTGAGATGGCTTCACTCGTCCCTGGGTGGGCTCGAACCACCATCCTCTCGGTTAACAGCCGAGCGCGCTAGCCGATTGCGCCACAGAGACTGGCTATCCAGCACTGCCTGTCGTTGGCCAATTGCGACACACTGTACTCTGAGTCCAACATCAGTTACGTGATGGGTAAAACGAACAGAGCTTTGGGGATGAAATCAATGTGTCCCTCCAATAAGACTGATCCACAGTGAAGTAGATATCTGTCAGACCTACCTGTAACAACAAATGACTTTTCTATGTACTTTGGAAGGGGTTGCTTTGATTTGACTCTGTCAAGCTTGTCTGGCAAAGTTGCTTTTTGGGGAAATGTAATAAAAAGTGCTGCTCCCAGGCCCTACAACACTTCAAGCATTAATTGAGCAGTGAATGTGTGAAGGCACTGCTGGGAGTTGAACCCAGGATCTCCTGTTTACAAGACAGGCGCTTTCACCAGCTAAGCCACAGCGCCCATCTGTAATGCACAGTTTGGTGCAATAGCTCCTTGCATCAAGTCTTCCAAAGTCCACAAGGTGGGTGGCTTTATTGTATCTCCATTGCCTTTTACCTGAAGCTGCATATGAAGTTACGCTACTGTCAATGCTGAGGACATTGCCACCAATTATAAGGAAATGCAAAAGAGGCACTGCTGGGATTCGAACCCAGGATCTCCTGTTTACTAGACAGGCACTTTGACCAACTAAGCCACAGCGCCACCAGTTGGCTTGTGCTGCTAAAGTTTGAAATTTTGTGTGATTGAACCGAAGCAGCTTCTTAACGCCTGTAATCCCCGTTGCTGAGAAGGCTGAGTGGTTTAAGGTGCAGAGTTCAGGTCGCGCTCTCTCCAGGAGGGCGGATCTCACGCAGTCAGGATGGCCGAGCGGTCTAAGGCGCTGCGTTCAGGTCGCAGTCTCCCCTGGAGGCGTGGGTTCGAATCCCACTTCTGACACAGATAAGCTTTTTCATGTTACTGCTGTCTGTAACATGACAGTGGCAATGACGATTGAGCAAGTCTTTGCATGTCACGGAGCATGATGTCAATAATATGCAATGTAAGCAGGAGAGCTGGAGCATTGATACTCTATGTCAACAGACTTTCAAGGGTTTCTCGCACCTCTGACCATTCTCTAGACCGTAGCTTTTTGCGTCTGTGCATTGCTGTATTCATGGGATTGACAGTGTTCTGGGACTTGCCAGTGCTTTATTCTTTGAACTGAATACATGTGTAAGCCAGCCACAAGTCGCTGGCACCATACAAATTGTTTCACTGCTCTCCCAGGGAGCTCTGTAGTGGTTCCATGGTGTAATGGTCAGCACTCTGGACTTTGACTCCAGCGATCCGAGTTCAAATCTCGGTGGGACCTGCTTTTGAAGCATTCCATGTTCATGGCCTGTCATTGGGGCTGTGGTCCTCCAGGCACCGGTAATCCCTTGAACAACTAAGGTGTCAGGGGCTCAAGTCAATCCATCTCTAAGAGCCCGTGATCTTCATATCTTTGCTCACACAGTTGTTGTTACACTTGCTTGGCTTCCCAAAGAGTTCATTAAAAATGTGCTGTACTTGTAAGACATTTGTTGCGCTGCAAAATAAAAGATTCCAACGCCAACCACAAGTGTTTTGAAAGCACTGATTTCGCCAGGCAAAAAAAGACAAGCTACATGGCAATTGTCAGTAAGACCCTGCCGTGGCCAATAGAAGGTCACACTGTTCTGCACCTTGTGAGTAGGTCTCACCGAGATCTGAAGTGGGATCACTGGAATTCAATGTCCAGATTGCTGAACAATACACAATGGAATGGGACTCCAGTCGATGGTCGGATAACAGACCATAACAACAGTGTCTCCCAAGTCAATTGAGATGGCTTCACTCGTCCCTGGGTGGGCTCGAACCACCATCCTCTCGGTTAACAGCCGAGCGCGCTAGCCGATTGCGCCACAGAGACTGGCTATCCAGCACTGCCTGTCGTTGGCCAATTGCGACACACTGTACTCTGAGTCCAACATCAGTTACGTGATGGGTAAAACGAACAGAGCTTTGGGGATGAAATCAATGTGTCCCTCCAATAAGACTGATCACAGTGAAGTAGATATCTGTCAGACCTACCTGTAACAACAAATGACTTTTCTATGTACTTTGGAAGGGGTTGCTTTGATTTGACTCTGTCAAGCTTGTCTGGCAAAGTTGCTTTTTGGGGAAATGTAATAAAAAGTGCTGCTCCCAGGCCCTACAACACTTCAAGCATTAATTGAGCAGTGAATGTGTGAAGGCACTGCTGGGAGTTGAACCCAGGATCTCCTGTTTACAAGACAGGCGCTTTCACCAGCTAAGCCACAGCTCCCATCTGTAATGCACAGTTTGGTGCAATAGCTCCTTGCATCAAGTCTTCCAAAGTCCACAAGGTGGGTGGCTTTATTGTATCTCCATTGCCTTTTACCTGAAGCTGCATATGAAGTTACGCTACTGTCAATGCTGAGGACATT